>NC_141032.1:36635000-36720000 GCF_052040795.2 Danio rerio
AGGAGCTGCTGGAGGACATACAGGTAAAGTCTTCAGATCACGGTTGTTTGAACTCTTTTTCGGTCAATGTTGTGACTGGTGGGATTAAATGGGTTGACCAAATCAGTCTAATCTCCCCCTTTCTTGGAATTTCTTCACTGACCCTGGCTGTACAGTATTAGTGTACAGGACTGATGGGACATCCCACCCTGGGATATAGACTGTAACAGCTGGCTCATGAGGGGGTTGTATCATTTGGAGCAGATGGTGCAAGTCGAGTCCAGCAAATTCAATTATGCTGATTCTGTTACGCAATTGGAATGTCAACCAAACACAATCCTCTCCGTCTCCTAAATGACTTAATCAATCATGCAAACCTCTAAATGAAGTTCGGTGGCGTATCATTGGCATCGATCAGGCCACTAACTGCCAGTTCCATTGCAGTCTCCTGCTATTGCCTTATTGTCCTTGAACAACGTGAATGTCATCAACAGAATTAAAATTAGAGATTTGCTATACAATTTTTTATTGTTGCAGGTACATGTATGTGTATGTGTTTTGGGAAAAAATAAGTATTGACCATGTAATGTTTTTTACTGGGAATAAATTTCTAAGGAGCCGTTCACATGGGATTGAACCAAATTTTGGTAAAAACCCGAAAATAAAAATAAAACAAAACAAAAAAAATCTGCCAAAATTTGTACCTTGTAATAACAATGAAATGACACAAGGAGAAAGAACTGAACTATTGAAACGTGTTTAATACTTTATATAAAAGGCTTTTTTGGTGACGGCAGCTTAAAGACGCGTGACATATGGAGAATGAAGTCACATGCTTTGGTCAGGTGTGAGTTTTTCACAGACTTCAACAGAGTGTAAAAAACTTGATGGTTCTGTGGGTCTCGTCTATCAAATCTGAGCTTTAATTTGTATTCTATATTATTCGAGTCAGGTGAATGGCTGGGCCATTCTACAGCCTGATTATCTTTCTCTAAATACATTTGAGAGTTTTCCTGAATGTGTTCTGGATCATTGTCTTGCTGAAATATCCACCCATGTTTCATCCTGCTAATGTAGATGTTGGACTGAAGCAGCTGAAATTAATTTACATTGACGAAGGACAGAGGGTTGCTGAAGAACTACTTAGAGATTTCTACTGCTGTCTGGGCTTTCACTGGCTCTCTACACCTCCCTTTCTTCATATGTTCAATACTTTTTCCCTTCGTCATTTTATTTTATTATGCAAAACTTTATTTGTAAACTAATTAGATTTAATTTCTTTGCACATGTCAATGTCTTTGGTTGTTACCCAAGTCCGGGGAAAATTCAAGTCAACAGGATTTTTAGAGATATGTTTTCTGATATAAATGTTGATGTGTTCTTGTAAATAAGTTTAATATTAAAATTAGTTGTCTTTAGAATTGCGCTTTTTATTTTAAACGTTCGTTCGTTCATTTATTCATTCATTCATTCATTCATTTATTGATTCATTTTCTTTTCCGCTTAGTCCATATATTAATCTGGGGTCGCCACAACGGAATGAATGCCAATTTATCCAGCCTTTTTTTACACACTGGGAAAGACCCATACACTCGCACATTCACACACATTTACTGTGGCCAGTTTAGTTTTTCTCATTCACCTGTACCGCATGTCTTTGGACTGTGGGGGAAACCGGAGCACCCAGAGTAAACTCACCCGAACACAGGGAGAACATGCAAACTGTACACACAAATGCCAACTGACCCAACCGAGGCTCAAACCAGAGACTTTCTTGCTGTGAGGATATTGTGCTACCCCCTGTGCCACCGTGCCGCTCTTATTTTAAGCAAACAAACAATAAAACAATTTTTTTCAATTAATCCAGAATCGTGAAGTTCTAGTTTTTAGTTTGAGTTTATTTTCTTCAGTTTTTGAAGGCTCTAACCAAGGATCTAATTGTTTGATGGAAAATACAGTAAAACCATTAATAGTGTAAAATGATATAGAACAGGGGTGATAGCGTTCCGGCACCACGCCGGATTTCCGGCGTACTGTAGCTGCGGGTAGGGTTGTGACGGTGAGGAAATTTCCCCACCGGTTAATCGACATGTGACAACACCGGTAATACCGGTATCACCGTGGGAGTGGGCATTTTTTCATTTCCTCTTTTTTTCTGATTTTAAATAGCTTATAAATGCGTGCATATAATACTTTCACTTTCAGTTTTGCGGGAGTTGCCAATTCGGTGTCAATTGTTTGAATGGACGGAAAGGAAACTACAAAAAAAATCCCTGTTATTAAACAAAACATAACTTTTATTTACATAACGAATAAAACACAACACTGCTACAGGCTGAAAAAACTGTGTAAGTTGGAACCATACAAATAACAACCATAAACGCCTATGTTATATATTAACAGCTTAGTCCTTATGAACAATCCGTTTATAAAATACATTATTAACGAATTTAGGCTATTGAAGAATAAACCGAATATGAAATATGATCCTTGCATAATAATCACAACTAAACAAGCGAGCACTCATTTTATAATTAAACTATATGAAAAAAAATTAAGAATTGAAACATTATGTAAAAAATCAAAGGGCAGGCTAAATAAAAGCGCCTCGTCAGAGCTAAACACCGCATGTGTCAGTTTACAGCTTCTGGAAAGATCAGACAACCTATACAGATCACACAATCTCAATAAACAACATGTAAATGTATAAATATTTCGATAAGTATTGTTATGGAATATTTATAACTAAATGATCTTGCTTTTTGGTTTTATCGATACAGCTTTGATCTCTCTTACAAGCGGCAGTTACAGGCGCAGCATAAGGGCGTCTTACACTGTCAATGGCGGAATACACACAGCACTGCCAAGACGTTTTATTTTTATTTTATTTGTTGCAGATTTGCACGTTGTTCCTTTAAAAAAAACTTTTATTTTTTAATTCTCTCAAGTTAATGTTGTCTATCGAGTAACTATCGAGTCCCTCGGATTGGAGTTCAGTGCGAAGGCTATTGACCAACCGCCCTGTAAGTTTAAACACTACAGGTCCACAGCTCTGGTGTGGTATGAATTACACGTTTTAAATGACAGCGAGACATGCTACGTTTAGTTTTTATTGTAAAATATACATTATAACCCAGTACACGGTAAAATAATGTTTTGAATGGCTTGTCTATTGACGGCGTATAGCCGTTAATTAAATATGCTGAGCATTTTTTCATTAAAATTAAAACACATTAATACAAATTAGCCACCCTTTGATTTTTTTTTGTTTACGTATATTTTTATCAAACGAAAAATGCAATGAATTGTTAATTTTTGTTTTCATTTTATTCGAAATAATAGGCCTATAATTTATAGGCTACACAGCTCATATCTTTGGCTCCAATTGCGTTTTTACAGATATCCTACCAATAGACTTTTTTTTGGCTCAAAGACATTTATGCCTATTAATTTCAGAGGTGCATTTTGACAGATTTCGTAAAGGCTTCAGCTATTCTACCTGTCAGCTGCACCTGCCTAAGTTTTGCAACTTGACTTGTGTTGTGGCTCGATGTCTGAATGAGAGAGAGAGAGAGAGAGAGAGAGAGAGAGAGAGAGAGAGAGAGAGAGAGAGAGAGAGAGAGAGAGAGAGAAATCAGTCCTCAGATTCGATGTGTGGCCGCACGTCTCAGTTACTTTATTGCAATTTTTAATATTGGCTCATCTAAATAAACTTTTCATATATTAAAAGCCGAAATATTGCCAGACAGAAGAAGCAACTTTCGGTTTTTGAAGAGAGCGGCCTCAGTTATAAAAGATGCGCGCATACACAGGATTCGATCTTTTTGGCCTAGGCATTATGGATTTTTTTTGACATTAAACACATAATCAAGTGGAAATAAGAACAGCTGAACTTCGGAAAAAGTCCTGCACGTTGCCACGATGTTTCTCTGCAGTTGGATTGTCAATGGCGCAGCATTGCTAAATCACTCGTTTTAATTAAAAAAAAGATATTTATTATTAAACATTGTGAGATGATGGTCGCGTGAATTTTTTTTAAATGAGAGTGCGTTGCGTATGTATGGATCTATCCGCGACCCACCCATAGTTAAACATGAAGGTGCGTGTATAAATTAGTTATGTTTCCAGATACTGCCACCTTTGTCAGGCAAAGTTTGCAGATCGCCTCATTAACGTCGTCAGGTTCTCTTATGCATTTGGTTTGAACCCAAAATTTTGCCAAATATGCGCCTTTGCATTGCGTTTTGACAATAAATCGTCCGCCATCCTCTTTCTGTAAATTCGACTCCTCTTTCTCCTCACGTGGTAAATGAAATATGACGCACTGTAGCTTTAGATTTTAATTATAGAGCATGCTCTCGTTTTAAGTCAATTATTTATAATTATATTTTCCATTTATTTTAAATAAATGTTTAATAAAAAAAAAATAAAAAACGAATACTTAAAAAACAAATGTGGGGGACGGTGTCACGGTAGAAAAGTGATGTCACCGGTGTTGCGTCTTAACACCGGTATCACCGTCAACACCGTCTATCGTGGCAAGCCTAGCTGCGGGGAAAAAAAAAATCAGGTTCACGGATATTGATCTGTCATTCACTCACTGCTGAAAGCGCCGGATTGGTTTTTATTAAGTGCCATTTTGTGTGCTCGTGAATCATCTTTTGAGTGTAGACGCCATGTAAATAAAAGATTAATTGTGTAATTTAGAGAGCTTTATAAATTATAACGGATCTTTGTGAGATCTCTATGAACTAAGATTAGTGACGCTTTTTAGTGATAATAAGAGGAGCGTGCTTTGCACTTTCCAGGCTATAATCCATTCAGAATTTGTATGAAACTTTCGTTTTCGGCACATATACGCTGATATGTTTTGGGAATGACATCTGCATATTTACGCTGGGTTTATTCTCGAAATAACGGTGAGGCAATAGACGGGACAAAAATATATTTCCCCCTTCTCCTTAAACAACTTAGTGTTTCAGCTATGAAATAGTTCAGTTTTGTATGTAGCCTAATGGCAAAGTGTTTATATTTAGTTTCGTTTTTTATTCAGCTTATTTAGAAAAACGTTTGGAGCAGTTTTTATTCGTTAAAATTAAGTTTTTTTTAACGAACAGCGCCCAGCGGAAGACCATCATTGTCTGTTTGATCAGTTTGCCTTCTCAGATCATCACGACTTGCCTAAAATAAAAGATATAAAACAGTTCAAGTATAAAACAATGGTAGCTTAAACGTTAAAGAATGTGTGCTATTAGGCGCATAGTTTGCTTATAAAAAGCTTGCAGGACATCGAGGCGCCAGAGCAATCACTTGCATTTTTTCAGTGGGAGCAATTTAAAGTTATCCGTCATTTTTGCTCACAAAGTACGAGTAATACATCAAAAAACGTTACAGCGTTTTTATAAAATAAAGAAAACCAAAATTATGCGCTTTCTGACGTCTGGTTTTTAAACAGGAGCGCTTAACAAAATGAAGCAAAATGTATATGCCTCACAGACATAATAAATATATTTATAGAAAGCTTTAAATTATTACTTGACGAAATAAAACAAATCGAAAACAAGAAAACTCCTTCATGTAAAAGATGAATTTCTAAAGGCGAGTCCAAGAGGAGATTGCCAGTCAGGATCTTTGCGACACTGACTCAGAATAAGTTTATTAATAAATAATTAAGATATGTCCTTACTCTTTCCTCGACACATTCATTGTTATTTGTTTTTGCCGGTGCTTGGGGCGAGTTTTAGCTTATTGTGTGCGCTTGAACGCGGATTCACAGTAGCAGTTTTAACATGGAGTGACACGACATCTGACGTACAGATGACACTGGCACATTCCGGTGGCACGTCCGGTTTTCCACTGTCATGTGTCACTCGCTAGTGGCATGTGTAGTGACCTGTGCCACTCAGAGTGTCGCGCTGCATGTCACTGCAGTGACATCGACACCCGGCGAAGCTTATGACATTAATTAACACGAGCAAAACCATATTTAATCATTACGCGACTTTTAACCTAATTTATCGCGTCGCAAGTTAGTTTATTTGCTGAGCTACTCCACAATGTTTTAATTTAAACGCATTTATTTTATGTATTCGTAGTCATACTTCCGTACGTAATAGTCATTTGACAGTACATGTCAGTCAAATTTATTGTGGCATGCTTATGTATGGGAGGGGTTACACTTATCTGTTGTACTGTATATTATTGCATCCTGGCAGTTCCTTTGTTCCCTACAATATGGACTTCTCTATGCTTTTAATTCATTCATTTATTTTATTATTTAACTTATTTTCATTTTAAGGTATTTTAAATAATATCCTTTAAAAAGTTATAATAAAATGCATGTTGAAAACTCATAACATATATGCATGTAAGATAACAGGTGTCATTTGCCTAATGATTTTTAAATATTAAAGCAAAGAGACTTATAAGATTAATGTGCTTATAACGTGCTTATACTGACACCTACTGGCACATGTCACAAGATCACTGACACTGGCATGTGTCACTGACATTACTGGCATGTGTCACTGACATTACTGGCATGTGTCTAAAAAGAGCCACTTGACAATAATGATGATCAGGGTTACACATAGGCTGTTAATATATTTGGGCCCAGGGGCCCACAAGTTATGTGTTAAAAGTGCGTTGCATACATAGTACCCCCACCCCTACTCACCTCAGGGGCAAGGAAAAAAGTTCAGGCTCAGGAATTTTTTCCACTATCAGCCCTGTATAGAAGTTTAAAGGCAAAGTTTTCTCTTTTAATATATTTCAAAACACAATTCAATCCTAATTGGCAAAACTGATAAGTAAGCAGCCATTACATCAGCCTTCATTAATATTTTAAAATATTTGCAAAAAGTGTAAGATTTAAAATATTTCATATTTCAATATTTAAAGACTCTTGGTGGACATGAGATGCTTTTAAAAAAATTCAAAATTACATAAATTATTTAATTCAAACAGAAATCATTTAATGCCATTTAAAAGATTGCTATTATATAATATTTGTTTGGAAAATAAACAAAACATTATTTCATTTCTTGTGTGAGTATCAGTACTCAAAAAACCAAAAAAAAAAAAATATTTTAGAATAACCTGTTCCCCCTCACCTATTTTTAATCATTGATGAAAATGGCTTGAGATAGTTTGGTAGCTTATGTCAAAAATCTTGATGACCTCAAATATTTAAACCGTAGCATGTCAGAAACTGAAACAGAAAGCTGAAAGCTTTTAAAGTTCAAATCTGTGCAAGGCGTTTGAGATGCTATAGCAGGGGCAGTGAAAGCTCAGCATTATGAATGTTTTATTACATTGTTAAAAAATGTCTGTCTGGCTGAGTAAGGATTCCTCTGCGTCCCCCTCTCTATATGCATGGAGAGACAGATAGTAGAAGATCTCCAGTCTCGCCTACACACAGCGATAGTAGTTGAGGTAACTGGAGCGTTAGGAGACCTCCGTCTGTCCTTCACGTGAATGGAGGTTGTGTGATGCTGCCCGTCATCTGACCTGGAAGACACAAGGCTTCCTTTGGCAATTCTGCATGATACAGCATTCACAATGTATCATCTAACTTAGAGTTCATTAGTTAGTACTAGTGAAATTCATAATGGTTGATTTCAAAGTAAATATTAACACACACTGTATTGATTTTTTTTATTCATGTAAGAGTGGGCACAGCCATTGCAACCAACTGTCCACTGTTGTGCCTAAAGTGAGCTTGCCAGTGTGTGTTTGGGCCAATGACTGTAAAAAATATGGACGCGCGACAGCCCCTTTTCCCATTGAACGCCTTGAGGGCAAAACGCCTGCTTGACGGGCACAAACTGTCGCAAAAGACTGCTGAAATTGGAGCCTGGACATGCGCAGAAGGACTGTCAGATGGAGCCAGAGGAGGAACCGCGAAAATGAGCGGAGTCGAGCTTCCAAACAAACACTTTATGTAAAATCAACCACGCCCCCCGAACTTCTCAGCATGCGTTTGTTGTCATATCAACACAAATGGATGTAATATTGTCAACAAATATGAGGGTTTTTTATAGTCAATCGCGCCCGCTCCGGGCCGCAGCGCATAACCTACTCGCGACGTCGCGGGCTGTTTCCGGCTCGCATGCGGCAGCGCCGGCTCACTCGGCCGGCGCATCTGGCTCGATTGACTCGGGCTGGAATCGGGCAGTGAGTCCAGGCATTCGGGGTAGGTCCAGCAGAGGTAGTCAGTCTGAGCTCTGAGGGGTAAGTCTCCGGCAGGCGAGAATCTAGCCGGAACTGGCCCGAGTGTATTTTGCTATCTGGGTGGTTAGGCGTGTATCAGCAAACTAATAAAGCCCGAAAAAAGCCCTGACCTTAGCGAATAAACAGTGTTCCACCAGGATCATGTATGTCAGAAACTGTAGTTTACTGCTGAACTCATTTTGTCATGGTAAAATAACACAGAAATCGAATAATAACACTTCAGTCTTCTGCCGAAGCTCAGACGCGCTGCTTTGAGAAACTGTCAATCACAACTGTCAATCACGATGACACGCCTAGCATTAAATTACTGCTAAAAACAAACTGTTTACAAAAATGAAGATCTGCACCTATTTCAGCACAATAACCAGTGCCTTAATCGACCAGAACCATCTTTCCGGACATTTTATAGCAAGCGTAATACATTTTTTTATTTGGGCTCAAGTCTACTTCATTAACACGGAGGAGGCGGGCTTTATGACTTGTACTGCAGCCAGCCCCTAACGGCAGAGACCTTCACTCAAACGCAGGCTTGCGGCACACTTGGTTTTTACGCAGTGGATGTCTTTTCAGCTGCAACCCATCTCTGGGAAGCATCCATACACACTCATTCACACTCGTACACTACAGTCTTTGGACTGTGGGGGAAACCGGAGCACCTGGAGGAAACCCATGCGAACAAAGGGAGAACATACAAACTCCACACAGAAACGGCAACTGTCCCAGCTAAGGCTTGAACCTGTGACCTTCTTGCTGTGAGGCGACAGCATTACCTACTGCATCACCATATTTTATTTAATAGTATACAATATTATGTAATTTGTTTTCTTCAGTTGTCTCTATCTTGATCGTTTTAGGACGCTGCGATTTACTTGTGTGAGTCTGATTTGACTTTTTTTTTTCAGCTGAAGTGCACTTGTTGTTTGATTCGTGGGTGTACTTAGGACATGCTTTCTGTGCTGCACTGTGAGCTGTTGGCTCTACAGTGGGAACACAGCATGATTTTGGCTTTGATGGGCGAAATCATGATGTAATCAAATGAAATCCCTGAGCCCGGCAGTGGAAAAGCAGCTAATGGCTCCAAACTTTGGGTCTTATTCACTTCCATTAAAAATTGCAAATCAAAATCGCAATTAGTTATAATTCTCTCAAAAAGCACAACCCTAGTACAGCCTCACTTTAGTCTTGGTCTGACCAGAATCAGTAATATTGGTCCTTTGAAGTGAAAGGAAACTCTGGTTCTCAGGTATTTAAAAACATCTGCCATTTCCCAGAGTGCCTCTGATTTTCACTATAATAACTGCAGAGTTTAAGATGTCTGAACTAAACTGTTTTCCTTTGCTTTTACTGAACCAGTAATGTTTAGATGTTCAGCTCTTTTTAACAATGTTTTGTGTTTGGTGTAGGGCTTCTGAAGAGGTTGCATCGATAATACTGTCACCAGTGTCATTCCAATTAGTGTTAGCCGAAACTGATTGAACACGGTGTGTGGGATAGCATGTTTCTGTCTGCACACAAATATCAGAATTTCTCAAAATCCAGAGTTTGGAGAAATATAGGTGGTTGAAGGGATAGTTCACCCTAAAATAAAAACTGTCACCAATTACTTTACCTTCACTTGTTTCAGACCTATTCAGGTTTCTTTCTTCTGTTGAAGACAAAAGATGATATTTTGAAAAATGTTGGAAAATTGTAAACATTCACTCTCACATTATTTTTAACAGTGTATAGCATCTTCCTACTGTTTTAAAGAATATATTATATTGTGTTCAACAAAAGAAAGAATTCCATAAAGGTTTGTTATGAAATTAGTCTAAATGGTGAGTAAACGCAAGAGAATAATTGGTAAGAAACTGTGTATTTTTGCCTGAACTTTCACTCTCACTATGAACTATCAAGAGAAAAAGGTAAAAGCTTTGGTTTGAAAAATATCCTCAATTTAATTTATTTGTTTGATTATTGTTGTTATATTATTGTGCTTGTGCATTTCGTTTTCATAGCTGAAGTATTATTTGACCTCAATTAAAGTTTCATATTAAGAGAAATTTTATGTAATTTTTCCCTTTACATTTTGGTTCTGTTAAATTGATATAGAATTTATTATTACTCATTTTATGTATTCCCTCCTAAAAAGTGTGGCTTGATTATTCCCAAACTGAATGTTTATGTTATATTAATTTCATATATTATAATATTATTATTAAATATTTCCCAAATGATGTTTAACAGATCAAGAGTATTTTTTCTTCTGGAGAAGAACATAAACAGGCGGGCTAATAATTCGGGGGCCTAATCATTCTGACTTCATATATATATATATATATATATATATATATATATATATATATATATATATATATATATATATATATATATATATATATATATATATATATATCCAATCCAATCACATTACTTTTCCAGAATTACGTAAACATGATTGGCTACGGTATTTGCATGAAGTGATCTAACTGGCATCTTTTTAGGATTTAAAGTTCACGCTGACATAAGAAAAATAACATCAGATTGAACGAAACACTCTATAAATGAAAACGCAAAAGTTAAGTGAAATAATGTGCTAATATAAACTTGAAGTGATAATTGGTAAAAATATCCACAGATTTCATAAACTAAATAAAATGTGTGTAGTGATCAACCAAATATTTCCAGGTGTCCTCTATGACACCGGTGGGGCGATTAGTAAAGTGCTCCTATAGTATTTGTCTAATGGAGATGAAATGTTCGATTAAAGTGAGTGAACTGCCAAGCTCAGCCTCTCAGTCTGGGATAAATCACTGCTGGACAGTCCTGCTTCGCTCTCAGTCCAGCTGGAAAGTTCTGCCCGTTGCCTGGAGACAAAGGAAGACATGAAATGCATTGCATAAGGATAAAAGCAATGGAAAAGTGTGGGCAGACAATGTGTACTGTTTGTTTACGTTACCTTTATATGGCAGCTATCGCCTAGCAACCCTCAGATAGAGCATCATTATCGTGACCACTTTAATCCATCTTTGTGCCCACAGACTTCAGAGAAACTCCCTGCCAGAGTTAAGTGACTTTCCATCACAGTCTACAGACATTTCTAGACTTTTTAGGACTATATGGAAGAATTGTCTCTTAAAACTTAAAAATGTTGCATCCTCACACAGAAATTAAAAAGGTACTGTGAAGTGATGTTAGACCTAATCTCAACTTAAAAATTAAAGAGATGGTGGGACATAGAGTAGCTCCTCTTCTTTAAAAAAAAAATCTGCCTATTACATTTTGTTTTTAGCACCGCTCTGCCAGTGAGAGTGGTTGAGATCAAGCACATCAAATGAGAAGAGGCTTGAAGGGGACGGGGCATGTCAGATGCTAGAGAGCATTTGATTGGTCAAGATTTGATGAGAAGCTGAAGTATGAGATGAATGTGTAACCCCCGCCGGCCCTACACCACCCAACCCGCTCCGAGCTGGGATCGAACCGGCGATCTTCCGCATGGGAGTCGGTTGCTCTACCAAGGAGGCTAAAGACCATGGCCTCTAGCGTCAGTCACCAGAGCACCTCTAGAGGTCAGAGGAGTGAGGTTTACCTGCACAGCACTTACTAGCTGGCCTCCATTAAACTCAACCCTCTAAACCTCCCTCCTATCTGGGTCACGGCACCAATGTAACCCCTGCCGGTCCTACGCCACCCAACCCGCTCTGAGCTGGTATCGAACCGGCAACCTTCCGCATGGGAGTCGGTTGCTATACCAAGGAGGTTAAAGACCATGGCCATTGCAAAAAAAATTGTTGATCCATTTAGGCGAAAGTGACAAACTACAAGCTGTAGATGTTTATATCGGTTTTATGTTTTCTAAACGCAAATTTTGTGGCTGACTAGCAAATAAATATCCTTAAAACTAACATCTAACATTTTTTATCTTAATTTCAGAAAGTGTGATTTCTTCAGTGCTCTTGGAATGTCCTACTGTATTTATCATCCATTACACCTGGTATTATTGCAAGACATTGAAGGTGATAGAGTAAATAATATTGACTTATTGCCATAATTCCCCAGTTGATTGAATTCATTACGAATTTGGGAATCTCGCTTTTTATCACTTTGAAATTGAGAAAATTCAGACAGAAAATAATGGAATAATATGTTGTATATAGTCAGGTAAATTATGTTTGAATTTGTTGTAATATAAACTTTCAGCAAATAGATATGAACTAACCTGTTATGTAGGGCGACACGGTGGCTCAGTGATTAGCACTGTCACCTCACTGCAATATGGTCACTGGTTTGAGTCCCAGCTGGGTCAGTTGACGTTTCTGTGTGGAGTTTGCACTTCCTCCCCACGTTTTCGTGGGTTTACTCCGCATGCTCTGGTTTCCCCCACAGTCCATTATATTCACTATAGGTGAATTGAATAAGCTAAATTGGCCGTAGTGTATGAGTGTGTGTGTGTGTGAATGTGAGAGTGTATATTTTCCGCTACATTCATTCTTCCATGGCGGGGCGCCACGCCAAAATGTATCCCGCCACGGCTACATTCCAGCTTCTCGTTTAAAACATTAAGTCATTGTTGTTGTTGCTGTTATTGTTATTTTTAATAGCGGGTTATAACTGCACCAAAACTTGGTAAGTGAATTATAACAGCACAAACTTTTCTGTAATCGTAGTAGTGCTGTACGTTATTTGTTTAATCCTTATACATGACATGCTGGTTGACTAACTGACTGACTGGTACGTGATGCATGAGGCCAGCAAACACGACGTAGCCTTCAGTTATGATGAACACAGTTTCCATAATTTTAATTTATTTATGGATTTGTGTAAAAGGTCTGCCGCCACAGCTGGAAAAATTTCTCAAGGAAGCACTAGAGTGTATGGATGTTTCCTAGTACTGGGTTGCAGCTGTAAGGGGGTCCGCTGTGTAAAATACATGCTGGATAAATTGGCGGTTCATTCCGCTGTGGCAACCCCTGAGTAATAAAAG
This sequence comes from Danio rerio, assembly GCF_052040795.2. Taxonomy (NCBI): domain Eukaryota; kingdom Metazoa; phylum Chordata; class Actinopteri; order Cypriniformes; family Danionidae; genus Danio; species Danio rerio. The sequence continues at coordinate 36,648,175 of NC_141032.1, forward strand.
GACTAAGCCGAAAGAAAATGAATAATTGAATGAAAGAAAACCTGTCATGTTTGGTTCATGTAAGTTTTGCTAAAGTGGAAATTTATGGCTCAGTGTAGGAAAAAACAATCATTTGAGAAAATTACCTTCAAAAATATGCAGTTTTATTGAAATATACAGAAACAAATGAACACATTGTAACAAAAGAAACTCTTAAAAGTTTACTTTGGAAGTTTTTATATACATTTAAACTGAAAAAAACACACAAGCAAACAATGATAAATAGCTTGTGTTCATTTTACCACGTGTCGAGGTGGGTAAAAACACACTGATCGCTGTTGTATTGAAGGTGCTCATAGGGCTGGGTGATTATCAAGATGCAAACTTGATCATTATTTTCCTTATTTACCCATATTTTAATTATATATATATATATATATATATATATATATATATATATTTCGATAGAAGTTGTTAATGCTTCCAGATTTAAAAGAGTACCCTAACAATGACTGAAGCCACAAAAATTAGAGGGTTCATTAAATGGCAAACCATATTTTCGATGGCTGAAAATTCAGGACATTTCTAATATCAACACACTTTTAAATTCTCGTTGCATATTTCTGTTGGGTGATTGGCTTTTAGATCAATAAAGAGTAAAAAACATCCAGAGCCTATTGTTATTGACATAAATATTATTGCGATTTGATATAATATCGTTTATCGGATGCTCATGTGGTTAAGTCCATTTAAACCACCAAAAATCACCTCTTCTCTTACTGTCCGTGTTGTAAATAAGTAAAAATATCAATTCCAGCCTTTATTTTGTGTACTATTGACAGCTATGTATTTAATTTTAGAACCCACCAAAAATTTGTATATCATGGATGTAAAATGGGTATTTACTTTGTACTTCAGAAAAGGCCTTAACATACACCTGCTCCCCGTAAACATTCAAAACAAAAGAGAGACAGCAGATGTAAAAACCAGTGTGTCTCTGTTGTCCACATGTGATCTGATCAAACTAAATCTTAATAGCAGATGTAAACAGGGCCATTGATTTCTTGAACACATTTCTCTCTGAGTCAGGCATTTACAGCTGGACTGCAGTCCTCTAGTGAGGTTTGAGGTCAGGAACACTCTCCCAAAATTTATAGCAGAGGATGGTTAGGTGTTAAAGGTCACTAACTTGACCTTTCTGGGTGCTTTATCTTGAAAGAGTTGTGATGTTAATGCATCGAAAGTGCAAAGGTGTGTGTGTGTGTGTGTGTGTGTGTGTGTGTGTGTGTGTGTGTGTGTGTGTGTGTGTGTGTGTGTGTGTGTGTGTGTGTGTGTGTGTTAGAGAGAGATAGAGATAGAAAAAAGTGTGTGCATGTGCATTGTGCGTGTGTGCGTGTGCATTGTGCGTGTGTGTGTGTGTGTTTGTGTGTGTGTTTGTGTGTGTGTGTGTGTGTGTGTGTGTGTGTGTGTGTGTGTGTATGTGTGTGTGTGTGTGTTTGTGTGTGTGTGTTTGTGAATTGGTAATGTGAGTGTTATTGATCCGTCCCTGTGCTGCTTCAGGAAGATGGATTTCTGAGTGTTATTATGACACACACACTGACTGAACACGCTTACAGTACAATCTCACATGTGGATTGTACAGCATAATTCACTTTATATAGACCAAATAAAAGTGCATATACAGTAATACACCAGCTACTTACATCTATTTCGCATTTGCAACACAATGACGGCGAATAAAGAAATGACAGCACTGCAAGAACATACAATTATTTTTAAACATTTAATATATATAAATTACAGACTGTAAAGTTTGTATACATTTCTCTCTCGCTCTTTTTCTTACACACACAAAATATATGTATTATTAACAGATCAGATATACTGTGATATAACAAAAATATTTTTTTATCATCATATGCTTCTGAAATTCATACAGGATAAATGTATTTTGTCTTTTGAATTTGTTCCTACTCTGTTGTTTAAAACTAAAGCTATATTTAATACTATAGGTTTTATGTATGTTTATGTATGCTTATTTATGTCATGACAGCCAACCCCTGTCTCCCCACCCCCGTTTTCACACCACACTGCTGACTTTGGTACAAACCAGTTGAAAAGAACCAAAATGCAGTCATCTGCCAAAATCCACATCTCTCATTGGTCAGATGTTGTTGAACATAGTTTTTAAACTGCTAATAGATTGTCAGAATTCACGTGTGGGAAAATGCCAATGAACTCCTTCAAGTAAACAAACCGACCGACACAAAATGTCACTTTTTACTATGGAGGGACGACTGCGCTGACTGATTATATGCCTGCTTTAGACAACTTATACATTTTAAGAATGAAGCGCGACTGAAAACAATGTTTTAATGCACGTCACTTCAGGAGGAGGCGTGAATTAATTGAGCTAAACTGCGACATGGTCATCTTGCGGAAATATTACCAACGATCCATCAGGTAATGTTTCCTCCCTCTCTCTGTTGGTAAAGCGCTGTCAACAACTATTTTTTTCTTCATATCCCATAATGCACAGCGTATTGGCCTATGGCAGCTGGATTAGTCCAAAAGGCGCAGTACTTTTTGCCGTTGGTACTGTTTAAGTTCAGATCAAATTCTCACCACAAATGAACAGCTCTAGGGTTTGTTTGAAACCGTACCGAGACCACCTCTCCAAGCAGGTCTCGGTACGCTTTTTTCTTCCGCTTTTGGTGCGCACTCGAGTACGATTTTGCTGCATTCACACCTGCCCAAAGGAACCGCACCAAGAAGGAAAACGAACTCTAGTGCGATTCAACCGAACTAAATAAGGCAGGTGTGAAAACACCCTAAGTCATGTTATGTTTCCATCCAAAAATGTGAATTATCTTTTTGCGCAAAACTGGATTATCGCATAAAAGACGTTCAAATAAAGCAGCGTTTCCATCTAACGAATCAAAGCGAACAAAATCGTCACTTCCTGAATAACTGGCGCCAAATATCAACTGTAAAAACGGAATTTGCTGCGTTAGAAGCTGCATGAATCTTTTCCTTATTTAATTAATGACTTGTGCCTCAGAAGGCAATCCTGACATGCAATGAACACATAATGGTGTTTTAAGGCATGAGACATTAATAATATAATAACATTAATGCTGAAACGGTTAAGCTCTTATAACAAAATCACATGACCTTTTTTATTGCGCATACTGGAATTTGTTTAGTAAAAATGTTTCCATCATAGTTTATGCGCATCTTTTCTTATCGAATAAAAAGTTTATCCTACTCAATTATGCGCATGTTTTTTAATGCACATCTTGTCTTTTCCATCAACCGTTTTTTTATGCGCATATCCAAAATGAGCATAAAAGTAGGTGGATGGAAACGTAGCTAGTAATTAACTCAATCGTTTCGTTCAAACAGCTGATTCGTTCAAATCATGATTGCCCCTTTGAGTCACTGGTTCACCTGATTCCTTCAAAACGCAGATACATTTAGAAATGAAGCATTGCTGTGTGTTGATCAGAAATCCAGACAGCTCAGCTAATATAATTAATACATTTAGTGCCATAAATATAGCACAATATTAACTTATTATTTATTATATGATGTATAAATCAATATCACATTTGCAGTCCTGCTATTTGCGACAGAAACAGCTTTCATGTGATATTGAACTCATTGCATTAGGGATATGTGATGAAATTCTGTTGAAAGCATTTCTTAGCTTTTTTCTCATTATTCCAAACACACACACACACACACACACACACACACACACACACACACACACACACACACACACCCCTCTTGATCTCTTTATGTTGCTCTTCATCCTTCTTCTCTCTTTTCCCCCTCCCCCAACAAACGCGACTTCATCATGATGTTTAATGCAGGTGCCACACTGTGCCATGATTGAATGTTTCATATTCTTGATAATCATATTAGATATTTATGAGCCTCAGCGTGTTCATTTTATTAGATTCAAGGCTCTCCATCAGGCAGGCTGACTTTGAGAGGGCAGAGACACCTTCAGCCCTCCTTTAACTCAAACACGTTTTCTCTCTTTTTTATATATATGTACTGTAGCGGCTCAAGGATGAGATAACAAAGGTGACCAATGAGATCGAATGTCTTGGCTCCACTCAAGAAAGGTAAGATGTGATTTTTTTAAACTTTATTTTCTTTTTTTTTTCATTTTGTCAGAATTTTGTTGTCAACATTTTGATCAAATTATAACAGGCCTTTTTTCCATAAATATCAAAATTAGTTGTGCCTCAAAAGATGAAATGAAATGAATGTGTGGTGGCTTTTAAATTCATTCAATGTATGAACAGACATAGAAGTTTATATTTGAAATATACAGAGCAATGTTTAGGGTTGAGATCAAAATAGCCATTTTGATGCTTCAAATGAAGGTTTGGCTATTGCTGTGTTAAACCAATAGATGGCGACAAGCAATTAAAATATATATGAATAATCAATTCAAGTGACTCTTCAAAAATGCTGATTCATCCAGTAATGAAACATGCATTTGAATCAAATTTAAATTTTTAAAACCTATTTATTTAACAGCATTTGTTGTTTACTGTTTATTTTGTTAATTTAGTAAACTTTAATATAATTTTTAACTAGTATTTTTAATAATTTTTTTTATTGTATTTTAGTTCAATTAAATTAGAATTTTGTGTTTACTATTTTATACTATTACTATTTTTGATCTATTTTATACTACTTATTTCTAATAGTTTTATTTTATGAAAAGTTTATTTATTGTATTTGTAATACATTAATTTAAATATTTGTTTTACTTTTATTCCTTATTTTTATATCATATCATTTTTTAATTACAATTTAAAATATATATAGTATATTATATATTTATTAATTTGTTATTAATTTGTAATTATTATGATTGTTTATTATTATTTTATTTAATCGATTTACAGTATTTAGTATTTTATGAAGGATATAATCAACTCAGCAAATCAACTTTTTTCCTCACTTGGAAATGTTTTAGATTAAATGTGCCTGAAGCAGTATTTGACCAAGTCGGACCCAGTCACACTTGCAGCCAATCAGCAGTAAGGGTCATCTAGTCATGATATCAGAGATATAAAAAAAGGGGCAGGGTCCTGTTGTGTTATGGGCGTTTGTTTAGGTGCTTTCAAATATCAACATTGTTTGGCAAAATATGCTTAGTGCACCTTTAATGAACAAAACTCAGTTATGAATACTGCTTTGTTCTTACTTTTAACAAAAAATGTCACTTTTAAATGGTGTTTCTGTCCGATTCCGCAACAAACAAATACATATTCTCCATTTAACACACAGGAATTACACACACATTTTTGGGCCACTGTTTGAATCTTTAATGATCATGTCCCCTGTGGGATGGAGCCTGGTGAATTATGTAGGGCTGTTTTAGTGAGAGACGGTGTAAATTGACACAAATGTTTCAGGACTTTGCATAAATGTCTAAACAGTGTATTATAGTAATTTACAGCACTGTCGCAGTTCCATTACATTTGTATCAGGGAAAATATTCCTAATAGGATGCATCCAAATGTGTGATTTCAACACATTACTCGCACATACAGTAAAGCAACTTTCTTTTAGCTTCCATATCTAATTTACAAAAGTGATTACATGTATATATATAAAGCCTATATAATATAAGTCTAATGTCAATTAACTTTTATGAAGGTAAAATGACTTGTATGTATTAAAATATATAAGGAAAAAAATTATTAATAAGTCGTCTACAAAATTGTATTATATTTTGAATTCTTTAAAACTGACAGACCTTGTGTTTTGAAAGATGTCGGCAAAATATAATTTATAGTAATATATAGAGTAGTTTATACCTCAAATATAATAGTCTTTTAATATTTCATAAAATGATTATTGTTGTAAATATGCCTGACAAGATTGTTGGTGTACAAATATTGTTTCACTGAATGAGACGTTAGTCTTCTGTAAACTATTGGAAAAAAATATACTTATCAACATCTTTATTAGGTACACCTTACTAGTACCTAGTTGGACCCCATTTTGCCTTCAGAACTGCCTTAATGCTTCGTGGCATAGATTCAACAAGGTACTGGAAATATTTCTCAGAGATTTTGGTCCATATAGACATGATAGCATCATGCAGTTGCTGCAGATTTGTCGACTGCACATCCATGATGCGAATCTCCTGTCCCACCACATCTCAATACGTCCATGCTTTCATGTTGTTGACACCAAATTCTGACCCTGCCATTCAAATTTGGTTGCAGAAATCGAGACTCATTGGACCATGGGAAACATTTTTCCAATCTTCATATTGTCCAATTTTCTAGTCTGTCCATTCTCCTCTGACCTCTGGCATCAATAAGGCATTTGCACCCACAGAACTGCCGCTCACTTGATATTTTCTCCTTTCTGGACCATTCTCTGTAAACCCTAGAGATGCTTGTGCGTAAAAATCCCAGTATATCAGCAGTTTCTGAAACACTTAGACCAGTCCATCATGTAAAACTCTTTTGTGAAGGGCTCCTGATCCTGTCTGACTGCACTGACCCATATTTCCTGAAAGGCCCTCAAAATATACATCAAAACGAATCGGGCCCATTCATTATACATGACCCATGATACCACCAGGCCACTGAACGCTTCACAGGAATGCCTGCTCTGATTCACATGGGAGTCGTTTGGATGGAAGAAAGCCTTTTTCAGAATGGGTTTCATGTCATTAACCTTCCTTTTATGAAATTCTTCCTCTCTTTGTTCCTCCTTCACTTTGGAGGATGTAATTGGACACAAGGTACAATAGTGCATGGCCCTTTTTACAGGCTGTGGCTTTTAACACTACACATCACACCACCATCCATTTGAGTGGATATTAATGATGGCACTATGTTGGATGACTTAATTGTTAAAACATCAAAGTCTAAATTAGACATGACACAACAATTTTTTTTGGCCCAAAACGATACATTTTTTATGCGTTTGTTCTGTCGGTTCGTTTATATGACAATTGTTTAAGTAATTATGTAAAAATTAGTATACAACAATAGATTAGTATATGAACAAACATGCATAAAAATAACTGAAATAAAACATTTTCTAATAAAGCACCTTTGCTATGAGCCATTCATTCATTTTCCTTCGGCTCAGTCCCTCATTTATCAGGCGTCGACACAGCGGAATGAACTGCCAACTATTCTGGCATATGTTTACACAGCGGATGCCCTTCAAAACGCATTTAAAGCAGGGGTGTCAAACTCAGTTCCAAAAGGGCCGCAGCTCTGCACAGTTTAGTTCCACCCCTAATTAAACACACCTGATCAAACTAATTGAGTCCTTCAGGCTTGTTTGAAACCTACAGGTAAGTGTGTTGGAGCAGGGTTGGAACTAAACTGTGCAGGGCTTCGGCCCTCCACGAATTGAGTTTGACACCCCTGCTTTAAATGAAGGTTTGGTTATTGCTGTGTTACACCAATAGATGGCGACAGGCAATTAAAATATTTATGAATAATCAATTCAAGTGATTCTTGAAAAATGCTGATTCATTCAGTAGTGATACAAGTCTTTATAGTTGATGTTCATTAAACAGAGATTTTTAAAAAATTATAAAAAATTAAAATGTTGTTAAACTATTAAAAATTAGTTTTTGTACAGTTGATTTCTTTGTTTTTATTTATTTGTTTAAAAAAAACTGAGTTTCATATTTCATATTGCGAGAACGGTCCTTTTAAGTTTTATTATATTTCATTTAATATATTACATATTTATATATTATTATTTATATAATATTTTAATGTTTAATCAACTTAAAATTAATTAATTAAATTTATTTATTTAATTATTTTGTCAGCTTAAAATTCAAGATATTTCTTTATGTGCATTTACACTGCGTGGTTCAAGTGACTCAATTCTGTTCTTTTTTTCTGCCATGTGGCAGATGTACGCGTAAGCAGGAAAAAATCACATGAATTCACAACTATTACTCGAATCAGATTCAGACCTTCAATTCAATTGTTCAAATATGGAAATTTATCGGATACGATTTGGATCTGTGTTTTTGTGTCTGCAGTGTAAGCAGATTAAATTTTTCACACTGCTTTCATTTCAGAACAGACTTCAGCAGAGCCCCAAACCTTAAATCTCATACACGAGAGCAAAAAAAATAAAATAAAATAAATAAATAAATAAATATATATATATATATATATATATATATATATATATATATATATATATGTATATATATATATATATATATATATATATATATATAAATAATGTAATGTAGCACAAATTTTTTAGCATGTTAATGAGAGCGAGAGAGTGCAGCATCCGCCAAGTAAACAATATAAACGAATATAAAACTTTTGCATACATCACGTGCATAAACCAGGCCATGGACATTACATTAAAATATTTGCTGGTTTAAAAAGGCCTAGATTAAAAGAATATGGGCATATAAGAACATTTCTGTCATAATTTTAGTAAAACAACATGTCAAAAAGAATTTAAAAAGAAACCCTGCAAACAGATTAAATACAGGAACAGAGAAAAGGGCGCTCTTTTATCATCAGCTGTCAGTCAGCGCCCGCTCTTTTTTTCTAGGTCATTGTGCCTTTGCCGTGTGCTGTGTAAATGCAGACAATTGGATACGAGTCACTTTTAAAAGATGATGTAAGCAGGTTAGCAAAAAATCTGATAAAGTCACAAAATCGGAATTGCCTGTGTAAATGCAGCCTGTGTCGCTTACTTGTTATTCATAAATATACATTTTGGTTTCTAAATCAAGGTTTCTAAAATAGTGTTTTATTTATTTATTCAATAAGCAATAATTATTCAACAAGGACTTGTTCAATTAATGGAAAGTGGCATCAGGACATTAAAAATGTAAAAAAAAAAAAGTAAGAAATATTTCATACTTGCCAGAACTATCCCTTTCGGTTCTCTATTGTGAATTCTGTGGGGAATCATGATCTCTATTTTAACCCCCAAAAATGTGATCCTCACACTATTTTCCGAATTGTGCAGCTCAGTGTTGTGCAACTCTGCTCCTCAAGTTTTAGATTGCAATTTTTTTTTAAACAAACCTCCCCAGCATTAATAAAGCCCTCTTCTCTATCTGTGTTTTCAGAATAAACATGCAGCGGAGTAAGCAGATGGCTATGGGCCGCAAGAAATTTAACATGGATCCCAAAAAGGTAAACAAGCATTAGGTTGCAATATAAAAAGCAGGTTTTCTAAATCATGAAGACTCCCTGATATGCTTATGGCAAATCAAATGATTCCCATTACATAACATCCATTGGCATTTTGCATTTTTAAGCCTGTGATCTTTTATGGGTTCACAAATTAGCATAAACCCACAAGCTTTGTCGCTAAGCATCACACAACCACACTTTTCCCAGTTTATTTCCATTTTTCCAACCTCATGGGTTTCATTTTTAAGAGCTGGGAGAGAGCAAGAATATCACCAACCTGAAACTGAAGTTATAATACATGCATGTAGGAAGACATTAATGCTGAATGTTGTGTTTTCTCAGGGGATTCAGTTCCTCATCGAGAACGAGTTGCTGAAAAACACTTGTGAAGATATTGCTCAATTCCTCTACAAGGGTGAAGGGCTCAACAAGACCGCCATCGGAGATTATCTGGGTGAAAGGTAGGAATGAGTCCTTCTGATGCTCGTAAATTATAAGGGCTGATAAAATATTAATAAATGGGTTCAGAACATGAAGGATAACCAGCTTCTTCCTTTCTTGAATCAGTGTTAGTCTAATATGTTACATGTAAACCTGCAAATGGTTGAAGCCATAGTGGGCGGAGTTGGTCACTATAAATAGATACATATATTTAAATATAAATATTTAATTTTTTACTTTATTGTCTTTATTTATTTATTTTTTTGTTGTTGTTTGTTTATTTTTGTACATATATTTTGTCTACTTTATTTTGGGGATTTTTTGGATTAGACACTTTTGCACTGTAAATAAACGCACCTTTGCTCCATAGTGCTACATCGGCTGAGCCCTCATTTATTTTTGTCTTGTTTTACACGTAGCCTAACAACGCCTCTGTGTGACTCTCAAGCTCCTTGCTCTTATGTGATTGGCCAACAGAAAGCAGCATGCAAAGTTTGGAAGATGACAGAATAAGTGGTTTGGAAAAAGTTTGTTTTCATTTAATCATAATAGTATATTTAATTTATTTAAAATTATTATATATTTTTTGTTTATTTAGCTAAAAACAAAAGAATTTTCTCATTTTGACCAGATAGATAATCATAAATATACATTTTAGATACAACAAGGACAAGTTCAATTGATCAAAAGTGGCAGTGAAGACACTAAAAATGTAAAAAAGAAAAGGTTTCAAAGAAATGCTGTTCTTTTGAACTTTATATTCATCAGAGGAACTAAAAAAAACGCTTTCCCCTAAAATATTTAGAAGCAACTGGTTTTTCAGCATTGGATTAATTTCAGTGTAGTTATGTATATACTATGTACTGTATATCATAATACCACACTGGCAATTCACCTAGTTATTATGAAATAAATCTATTTTTAATTAATCTAGTCTCTATGTAAGGACTCAATCAGGTAACGTGTCTTTCGCTTTCACTCTTGTACTTAGTAATTTTAGTGAAAACCTCATATGCTGTTGGTTGGTTTTTGTTGGTTGTGGACCTTTTTTTACCAACAAAGTTTGTGGACGCCATTATAACAACACAGATCACTCTACCTATTAATGCCAGGGTCTGGCGGAAAAAATAAATGGCAGGTATTAATTTGTGTGTAACTTATCTTTATTTATGTATGATTTGGTTATGTATAAAACAAAGACCGTGCGGGTCAGGTATAGAAGAAACGGTAGGCTACAAATAGTTAATTCGTTATGAATTAATTAATTAATCATAAATAATTAATTCATATATATGAATATTTTGGTTTGCATATACTGCCACCTTTTCAGGATATATATGTAATGAACAAAGTTTAGGTTGCAAAGGAACATATTCTTCAACCATTTCACACATTTTACAGACCACACTATGTACCTCCTTCCAAAACAACTGCAGCTCTCCACACTCCCACATACAGTGAAACAGAGTACTAATTTCAACTTTTAATTTTTTGCAATAGTCTGAAATGTTTGGGTTAATCCGATGTATAAAATAATATATATATATATATATATATATATATATATATATATATATATATATATATATATATATATATATATATATATATATATATTTATATATATATATATATTTTATATATATATATATATATATATATATATATATATATATATATATATATATATATATATATATTTATATATATTTATATATATATATATATATATTTATCTATATGCATATGAATTAACATTTTATATTTAATTTAAATTACACACACAAACTTGTAAATGCTCAATATAACATTGCATATTTTATTTATTAAGTATTTTAAGATAATATATATTTGTACTATTATACGACAATAATTATTTCACTATAAAATAAAACATTATTTGTACAGAAAAAAAGAAAGCAATAAGTCAGTGATCTTGCTTTCTATCAAACATTACCATGTTCATGTAAGTTAAACAGATCTTGTCCATTTTAAAGAGCTAAATCTGCTATTTCCAGAATCAGAGCTCGAGGGAGAATGACATCACTGATCATAAGCCGTTCCACTCTGATACACTACAGTCTGTCAAAGGCCATTATCTAGTTCATCACAATGGCCTGTGCCCATATGAAAGTGCTGTGTTTCGCATTAAGGGTCAGCTTACACTTTATTGATGGACTGAAACTCAATGTCAGTGCCAGGCCATCAGGGAGCTGTCAGAGCAGGAAGGAAAGGTATACAGGATTAATTTTCCTCCATCAGTGTAATTATAGATGTGCATGATTGCACTAAAACTAAAGGAGCAGCTTAACCCAAAACGCAACATTCTGCAAGTATTTACTGTTAGCGGCAGCAAGTCAAAACTGCATTGTTGAGAGAGAAAAAATGACAGATTGTAATTGTCATATTAAACTATGGGGGTTTTGAATGAATGATTCTGATTGGTTGATGAACATACTGATGTGTAAAGTTCTTTTCATATAAAGTAGTTCCAGGCAAGTTTTGACCACATCACAGTTCCATATCACTACTCTGAGGGATTTGTGAACTTTCAAAGGTTCCACAAAGAAGCTGACCAAGCAAATAAATTGATCAAACAACATTATAAAAAGGCAACCCATTTCATTGTTTGGCCCTCAGAATTGTTTTATTTTCTATAGAAAGCATGTTCTCTTGCTGCTGTTCTGTGTTTCTCCGCACCTTAATCAATAGTTTTGCTGCTGATAAATGTACAGTATTTCTTTGTAGGAAAGTAGAAACGTCACTACTCTTTACACTTCAAATAAAACTTACAGTTTTGTTATGATAACATACAGTATGCTGCTGCCACACAGACTCAAGTCATTCACACGCGCTTGATCATTCTCATATTCGTAGTTCACCTCCCTGTTGCCATTTTCTAACCATTTTACTGTTTTTGACCAACGGTTTTGTCAAAAAACAGTGACTGTTTTTTGACAAACAGATTGACTGTTACAAATCTTAAAGTAATTCAGTTATTCTGAGACTGATTTAATAATATAGATTTATATACAAGATGTGACTGATGGTTATTTTTAAGGGTGTCTTGATCCGTTTTTTTTTTTTGCCTTCGAGTCCTAGTCATTTGATTTTGAGTATCTGCTGATACCAAAACCCAATTCAATACTTCTATGATACAGAAAAAAGTATAAAAAAGAGTAAAGAAACAGATCCCGGATGTTCCTTCTTTTTTATTTATTCCAGCATTTTTTAACATTCAGCAAACAGAGCATTTCTGTGAGGTAGCTTGAACAATCAAGTAATAAATACCATACATTCTTCACTTTTGGAGTTTAGTGCAACAATAAACATAAAAAAAATTGTAAATCAGGGTATCTTCTGTCCAATCTATATCCATTTTCAAACAAAAAAGGAAAATGAAGAAAACGTTTTTTGATTGCTAATAAAAAATGAAAAAACAAGATTTTTGGTGAATTTTCGTTTTTTTTTAAATTTAGGTTAGAAAAATGGATAAGCAACTTCAAAATTCATTAAACACTCAAAGGCGGTGCTGAAACGCCCATTTCCCTCTGATTGGTCAACCAAATCTGAGCTCGTGACGTAACCCTCAAAACAAGAGCCCCCTGTGGACCAGAACCCAGGCTTTTAATTATTATTATTTAATTATATTTATAAATTAAATTGACATATTCTGTGATTTGATCAGTTAGCAGGCTTACATCAATGACTACATCTTTGACGCATGCTCTGTAAAGCTATAAAGTATAAAAATATTATAGTTATTGCACATTCATCTTATTTTTCAATCATCTATAAATGGTGTGTTTTAGAATCTGATCATTAATAAGGACTAAGCTATTGATAACTGTAATTCTCCAACTGAAAAAGGCTTGATTAAAGTCCTGTCATTTTAAAGATTTTCTACAATTTAAGCAGAATTGGATTAAAGAGAACTTAATTTAGAATAGTGTGATGATTTCTGAGTGCACTTCACTTTTTTCTTATTTCATGCAATAGTAAATGCATCGAATGCAAAATTGATATGTTCAATATGGAACTGGGCCCGCTGTAGCACTTTAACATAGTTTTCTCATGAAGATCAAATGTCAGGTTCACTATTAGCGCAACGCACAGACAGCAAGCTTATCTGTTAGTCAGAACTACAAGACATTATTTATTATGAATTATACGTATGTGTTTAATTAGTTCCTTTGAAAATTTGTTCATTAATCTGGTGTTTTAGAATGTCTCAAGTCTTGCTGTGTGAGAAAACGCATGAGGAATAGGCATTGCGGCTGACCGTATTATATAGGCTTGTTGCCCTTAAACTTTTTTTAGTTCCACTCTAAAATGAGTTGGCTACCTAGAGATGTTGCACAGCCACCGATCCTATTGTATTTTATTTAAACCCCCTTCTTTAAAATATTACACATAGCCTGCCATGGGCTGGGCCTATAAATAAATAAACCGATATCCGTTAAATTATCAAATATAAAGTCTTCTCGATATTTTGGTTTTGGCTAGTAAAAAAATCTGAATGGCCGATATCATAAATATATTTGGTAACAATTGATTTAACTAGTGGCTTGTTACCTGCCTACTCACTCACTCATTATCCTTTGGCTATCCTTTGATTTATCAGGGGTCGTCATAGCGGTAGAAACTGCCAATTACTCTGGCATATGTTTTATACAGCGGATGCCCTTCCGGCAGCAAATTACCTGCCTATCATGAAGATATCGCCTGTTCAATTGTACTTATAATACACATATTCTGCATAGATTTACATAAACCCAATTACTTTCTTCTAACCTATTAATAAGCATCAAATTATGAGTTTTTTTCAGGCAAAAGTTACACTGAAAAAAATTATTCATTGGATTTACAAACAATATTTACATATATTTAGATATACAAAACAATAATAACTAGTTGCGAACAATTTATATTGGCCTTTTCTTTTCAGCTTAATTCCTTTATTAATCTAGGGTCGCCACAGCGGAATGAACCGCCAACTTATCCAGCATATGTTTTATCAAGCGGATGCTGTTCCAGCTGCAACCCAGCACTGGGAAATACACATACACTTTTGCTTTCATACACATACACTACGACCAATTTAGCTTATTCAATTCACATATACGTCTGGACTGTGGAGAAAACCGGAGCACCCAGTGGAAACCACTGCCAACATGGGGAGAACATGCAAACTCCACATAGAAATGCCAACTGACCCAGCTGGGGCTCAAACCCGCGACCTTCTTGCTGTAATTACTAGATTTAATTAGTTTGTTTAAATTCAGCGCATATAAATTGTTTGCAACCAGTTACCTTCAAAAAATTGGGATTCGAATGAATTATTTTTTCAGTGTAATGGTTTCTTAATAATAATAATAATAATAATAATAATAATAATAATAATAATAATAATAATAATAGTAGTAGTAGTAGTAAAAACTAAAAATTGTACCTTAAAATAAAACTTGACCACACTGTTGTGCCATTGAGCATAAAACCCCGAAATGCTCTTGTTTTTCATTCCAATATCCTTCAGTTGGTCAATAACATTAAGTCTCCAAATGCACAGCCAGACACATACAGAAGCATTAATTTCCGTGTCACCTGCTGGAAATCAATAATGAATCCCGGGATTGAGGCAGAAGTGTGGAGCTGGATGAAGGAGTGTAAGAGTGTAGCTCTTAATGGACGGGACCACCAAAGTGGGTTAATGCATTCTCAGCTCATTGATATTATTGACATGCCCCATTTCCTCATTGAAGAAAGAGCTAGTAACACACGACCGGTAATCCCAGCCGTAATCCCCTGTGGGATTTAATGCCAACTGGAGACGTCTGAGAGATGGATCACCGATGTTTTGGTGGTGTTTCCTGATAGGAATGCTGTTTTTTAACTCCTTAATTGTATTGTAATTGCTTTTTTTTCTTTGGTCTGATTTTGTTTTCCAGGGATGAGTTTAATATTCAGGTTCTTCATGCCTTTGTGGAGCTTCACGAGTTTACAGATCTCAACCTGGTTCAGGCTCTCAGGTGAGCACATGCAGATCCACTGTTTATAATCTCCTATGATGGTCTCAGAAAGTCATGATTGTCTCATTTAATTGATTTCTCATTAATGAATCTCTCCCCATGCTGCATGCAGGCAGTTCTTGTGGAGCTTCAGGTTACCGGGTGAAGCTCAGAAGATCGATCGAATGATGGAGGCTTTTGCTCAGCGTTACTGTCAGTGCAACCCTGGTGTCTTTCAGTCCACAGGTTTGTGTGTTTATATGATAATCTGACAGCATTGCAACAGTATTGCAAATGCCAGTGAAATTTAGTAGTAAAACAAACATTAATAAAATGGTGAGTGTACTCTGAATGCATTTTCTTTCTATATGACAACACTAATAATAAATAATAATCAAATGTTTTATGATGATGATAGTAATTATTTAAAAATGAACTATTATTTGATGTTTTTCAAAACCAAACCAAAAACTAATATGAATTCTTGTTGTTTCTGCATTATTACTCCACCCCATTACTGGATATATTTTTTAAGAGAAACAGTATGTATTAATAATTGTTAAATTCTTAATAATAATATGAATATATGATAATAGCAGCAACAACAGTAACAATTATTTCATGATTTTAATACCAAACCACAATTAGGAATTTTAAAATAACTCAAAGGCATCGTTAAAATGTTCACTATAAATGTGTTGCTTAATGTTTAACATTTTAACTATGTTAAAATGTTGGATTATTATTATTATTATTATTATCACACATTTTGTTGTATAATCAGGGTGTACGTTGGGTCTTAAAATTTTTTTAAATGTCTTAAATTTCAAAAACAAAATTTTAGGCCTTAAAAAGTCTTAAATTCACTGAAATAATGTGTTGTGGGTCTTAAATAATTTTAAACAGGTCTTCATTTCCCTATGTCTAAATAAAGCTACCCAATCTGGCAAAAAAGTCTTTAAAAAGTCTTCAATTTGATTTGAAGTAACCTGCAGAAACCCTGAAAATGTATATACTTTAAACTAATTAAATATTCATAATAAAATATAAGAAAAGTAATGTTTTTTTTAATTGTGCAATAATACTAATTATAAGTCTGAAAAAAATGCTGATTTCATCTGTGTATATTAGTGATGCGCTGATGGCAGTTATATACGCGGGCACTGCGGATAATCCGCGGCTCAGGCGGGTTGGGTAATAAAAAAGGTGGATGTAGAGGGACATGGCAGTGAACCAGCAAAAAAGGAGAGAGTGGGCTTTGCAGAATGCGAAGATGAGACGGCCAAAATAATGGAAGTGCAAGAGTATTGTTCAAACTTTTAGTTAGAGGAGTCATAAGAGGAAAATCTGCTATCATTCTAGGAGAATCAAGATCGCTTATTTACACTACTGTATAGCGCCTTGCGAGGAGAATCTTGTACATTCCTTCAAAAAGAGTTGCAAGCGAACACTCATTCAATGCAGCTGGCCATGTTTTGGAGGCGAGGCGGAATCCCCCAAATTTAGGCACAATAGATGCTATTCTGTGTTTGCACAGTGTAAAGAAAAAGGACAAGTAAACAACTGAGTTGTCTTTAAGGCTGAAGTGGCACCCTTTTTGCTATCTTGTTCCTGTATCTGTAAAAGCTAAAATGTCTTATTTTTATTTTCTGTATTTGAAAGTGAAGAAAATGTTGTCTAAAGACAAACTTTTGTTTTTATACATAAATATTCATTTAAAAACGATTAACGTAGGCTATTATTTTACTATCAGAAATGCGCAGATTAGCTCACTGATTCTGCTGTTAATATCCTCGGTGACCTATTGTCATGCCTAAAATACATATACATACAATTGAAGTCAGAATTTATAGCCCTTCTGTTTATTTTTCCCCCCAATTTTTGTTTAACGGAGAGCAGATTTCTTCAACACATTTCTAAACATAATAGTTTTAATAACTCATTTCTAATAACTAATTTTTTTTTATCTTTGCCCTGATGACAGTCAATAATATTTTACTAGATATTTTTCAAGACACTTCTATACAGCTTAAAGTGATATTTAAAGGCTTAACTAGGTTAATTAGGGTAACTATGCAGGTTATGGTAATTAGGCAAGTTATTGTATAAAGATGGTTTGTTCTGTAGACTATAGGAAAAAAAGCGTAAAGGGGCTAATAATTTTGACCTTAAAATTATGTTTAAAAAATGAAAAACTGCTTTTATTCTAGCTGAAATAAAACAAATAAGACTTTCTTCAAAAGAAAAAAATATTATCAGACATACTGTAAAAATTTCCTTGCTCTGTTGAACATCATTTAGGAAATATTTAAAAAAGAAAAAAAAAAATCAAAGGCGGGCTAATAAATTCTGACTTCAACTGTATGTATTTATACATTTTTTACCCCAGAGTGCAGAAAATTACTCAATTTATGAACCCATAGCTGCTGTTTACCCCAGAGACCTAGTCCCTCTGCAATTTCACTGCACCCACATCCTCTTGTCTTGGTCTCTCTTCATAAATATCTCATGCTCTCAGCCATGCTCATATGCGCGTAAAGAGCGGCTCTGATGTAAAACTCTTCCACGTCGCCCACATGTTTCTCTGTGAAGTGGCTCCACACGGCCTGTCACGACCACTTTTGCATTACATTAACAGACAATTCACTGCTGGACATCAATATTACCCTTGGTTGCTAAGAAAGTCTAGCAGCAACAATCGAGTCTGTCATCATTTCATATTCCGAGTATAAATTTGAGAGGTGTTGTGGGTGTAATGAATGTAACTTTTTGAGAGCTCTGAGAAGATTAGAAATTCCAGCAACATTGGCTTAAGCACTTTATGAATGCACTGTTGGACCAGAAAAACCATTGCATTGCTTTATTTTAGTTTGAAGTCATGTATTTTGACATCCGTTGACTACTCGGTATGTCATTTTCACCACTAGATGGCGCATATTCACAACAAACTAAGGTGTATTTTGATGATACTGTGGCAGATTGTGGAATCATGGGAGTTGCTGTCTTCATTAAATCGATAGGATTTCTGCAGAAATCATTTTGGTTGATGAGCTACACTTCTTAACATGGTCACACTTTACAATAAGGTTTCATAAGTTATTATATTTACTAACATGAACTAATTATGAACAATACTTGTGCAGAGATTATTAGTTATAGTTTACTAATGCATTATTAAAATTCAGATTCATGCTTGTTAACATGAGTTAATGTACCGTGAGTTAGTATAAACTAACAATAAACGTTATTTTTTATTACTTAATGTTAACTAACATGAACAAATACCATAATTAATGTATTGTTTGTTTGTTCATATTAGTAAATGCATTAACTTATACAACCTTATTGTAAAGTGTTATCATTATCATGGTAGTATGAAGCAGAGTAGGTCTGTTCACACAGAATGCAATTTTCCTCTACAATACGCTACTTTTCTATTGTTTTTTTTAATGTAAATACACACTTGACAGATGTGTCTGACCATTACACTCACATCTTGTGTCTTTTGAAGTGCTGCACATGCGAGCGTCAAGTGTTTTAGACGTCATTTCAAGTTTAAAAAAACTTTAACTTTTTCAAGCAGCGCTGCTCATCACTGTCGGTTTCACAGCAGTATACTAATCAGAAGAGCTCGATGAGGTGGAATTTTGTTGCAAGTTTCTGTTTACAGACGCTCTGGCTGTGTGGGTTCCCTCGTGCTTCATGCTGCACTTTTTTCAAGTCATTCACATGCATTGCATCTTGCATATTTAGAAGCAAAGATGCATGTG
Source organism: Danio rerio (assembly GCF_052040795.2). Taxonomy (NCBI): domain Eukaryota; kingdom Metazoa; phylum Chordata; class Actinopteri; order Cypriniformes; family Danionidae; genus Danio; species Danio rerio. The sequence goes on from NC_141032.1 coordinate 36,667,564, forward strand.
GTGTGAATGAGCCCTTAAGGCTGATTTGTAGTTCTGCTTTGAATGCACGCATATGGTCCGGTCTTCGCGTAGTCACATACCCCTCGCCATGGCTGACGTGCACTTTTTAAAAAAAATTAACTACATGTCACAACGACATGTAGCGCAAGCTCTGTGATTGGTCGGCTTGGTAGCTGTGATGAGTGTGGGCAGGGCTGATAGCCGCGAGAGAGCAGCAAGCCTGTTGTTGCGAGTGTTTAAAAGTGTTGAGTCCTGTGGAGGAGCTCCAGATGGAAACTTTTTTTTTTGTGTTTATCTTAAGAAAAAGAAAATCTTATGTAAAGTTGTTGTACGTCTGCCGGTTCCCGCTTCTGAATGAGCAAGTTTTAGCTACTTAAATATTAAGGTAGTATTTAGGAAAAACAAAACACCCGCCAAGAAACTTGAAACAAAGGAACGTAGAGAAATCTACTGCCACCTAGTGTTTTGAAAGTGTTATTGCAGAGCAACACAAATAGCACACAGAAATTTAAATGCACAACAACGCGCAAGGCATGGCAATCACTCGACGCAAATACAAATTAGCCCCAATGCTGAAAGTCTTAAGGGCTATGGACGCATAGCCCTCGCCATGGCCATCGCTGACCTGCACCTCTCAAAAAATTTAACTACACGTCGCAACGATGCGTAGCGCAAACTCTGTGATTGGTCAGCTTGGTAGCGCTGACGAGTGTGGGTGGGACCGAGAGCTGCGTGAGCCTTATGGAGCGATTGTTTACAAGCGTGGAGTACCGTGAAGGAGCTCTGGATGGAAAGTTTTGTTTTGTGTTTACCTCATGGTTAAAGTTGTTGCACGTCCGCTGGTTCCTGCCTCAAAATGAGTGAGTTTGAACCACTTGTACATTTACGCCCCATTCACATTGGGCGTCATCGTCAACTCTTTCCATTCACTTTGAATGGGTGACGTCAGGTGTTGCCAAACTGCATTGTGGATCTGTCAACGCCGCTTTAGAGGCGTTGCTCACTGCAACTTTTCAAGCGGCATCAGAAGCGTCAGCCAATCAGATCGCTGTATGCAAATACACCAGCTCAGACTGTGGCCTATTGCTGACTAATTTTATTGGCTAACGCTGCTATGATGATCGCGTCAGCCCCGACTTCAGACACTCCCTCTGTCAAGCCTCGACTCTGAAGCCCCGTGTAAATGGAAGGAAGGAAGCGTTCAGAAAAAACAAAACACCAGTGAAGAAATTCAATACAGAGCAACATAAACACCGCACTGCCAATTAATGTTTTGGAAGTGTTATTGCAGAGCAACAGAAAAGCTGCGCAGAAGTATGAATGCACAGCTGTGCGCGTTGCATGCGCCGTGGGTCACGCCGATCACTTGACGCAGAAGTATAAACCAGGCTTTAAATATAACTCTTAGAATCTTGATTATGCCACAGTCCACTGCTTCCAGTTCTTCCACTCATGATGGAAGTGTAGAATAAGCAGCGCTGTTCAAACAAACTAAATACATCTTATTGTTCCGTTATAATGCTGCTCCGAGCACTCTAATGAAACACAATACATACTAAGAGTCTTTGGTGTTTGTTTGTTTTCTCTAAAACCAAACCAAAAGTCCAGTGTGTACGGCATAATGAATAGTCAGTTGTACAGTCTGTACTGCACAATAATGAGGTTTTGTGCAGATACTGGAACACAAGTGAAGTACACTTATCTCCATAAAACTATTCACAGATCAGCAGCTGGGAGTTTTGTCATGGGTTGTTAAAGAAAAAAAATCTCTCGCTCTCTCTTTTTTTTTTTGCAGATACATGTTATGTTCTCTCATTCGCAATCATCATGTTGAACACAAGTCTGCACAACCCCAATGTGAAGGACAAGCCGTCTGCAGAGAGATTCATATGCATGAACAGAGGCATCAATGATGGAGGAGACCTGCCTGAAGACCTGCTCAGAGTCAGTCTTCTGTTTTAACTTCATCTTTGAATTCATCCTCACTTTTAATTAGTTTTTAATGGACACACTTCACATCACGGTGGCTCAGTGGTTAGCACTGTCGCTTCACAGCAAGAATGTTGCTGGTTCGAGTCCCAACTGGGTCAGTTGGCATTTCTGTGTGTAGTTTGCATGTTCTCCCTGTGATTGCGTGGGTTTCCTCCGGGTGCTCCGGATTCCCCCACAGTACTAGGACATGTGGTATTTTTGAATTAAATAAACTTGACTGACCGTAGTGCATGTGTGTGGATGAGTGTGTATGGGTGTTTTCCAGTACTGGGTTGCAGCTGAAAAAAGTAATCTGCTGTGTAAAACATATGCTGGATAAGTTGGCGGTTCATCCTGCTGTGGTGACCCCTGATGAATAAAGGGATTAAAGCTGAAGGAAAATGAATGAACGTATTGTTCATTGTTTGTCTATTTTATTAAATGCATTAACTAACACAACCTTATTGTAAAGCGTGACCTTTTTTAAATGAACAAGTCATTATTATATTGTTTTAGGTTGTATTCATATATATTAGCTTCTGTACTGCTTTTAGATGCCTTTATTTTATTTGTATTTGTAATTATTTGACCGACTGTTGAAAACACTCCTGCAGAACCTGTATGAGAGCATTAAGAATGAGCCCTTCAAGATCCCTGAAGATGACGGAAACGACCTCACACACACCTTCTTCAACCCAGACCGTGAGGGTTGGCTGCTCAAACTGGGTAAAAGATCTTTTCTCAATTCACAACATCAAAAAAACAACAAAAAAAAAAAACAGATGCATACTCCTAAATATGAATACACTGTAAAATGCTGGGTTCCACACAATACTTTCATGTTCTTCCAAAACAAATGGATTAAGTTTACTGAATTGTTTTTAATTATTTTAGTGGATTTAACATAAAACAATTAAGTTGTTCTCCTCCCCCAAAAAATGTGTTGATTCATCTCATTTTAAGTAAGTAGTTTAAACAAGCAGCAAAAATGTCTTTTTTTTTTGAGTGTGCTATAATTCTGTGAGCTGTGAATTAAAGGTCTTCTGTTGTGTAACATAATAGCCCAGAAGCATGCTTTAAATCCCAAAGCTAATGTAAAATAGCTGAAACAAGCTCCTTATTTATCCGCACGCTTCTCCTGTTTCAGCTCAGTCTGTATTTTGAATCAGGCTGACAAACACAAGTGTTTGTTGACAATCTTTTATTATGATATTTGTCAGATTTTCATGGTTAATTTGATTGTTTTCTTTCTTTCCATATTTGTTTTTGTTATTTTTGGTTTGATGTTGTCTTTCTTCAGGAGGTATGTACACTGGTTTCCTTTGGCTAGGCCATTAAATGAGTAGTTCCGCCACAAAAATGAAAATTTCCTCACCCTTGAGTGCCAGTTTCTTTCTCCTGCTCAATTCAAAAGAAGATATTTTGAAGAATGTTTGAAAGCTGATAACTATTTACTTCCATAGTTGTAAAAATACTCTGAAAGTCAATCGCTGCCAATTTCCAACATTCTTCAAAATATCTTGTTTTTGAGTTTCTTTATTCTGTTGAACACAAAAGAAGTGGTGGGTGAGTAAGTGATGGCAGAATTTTCATTTTTGGGTGGACTATCCCTTTAAGCTGCGCTTCATGGTGCTTTGCGCTTTCATTTTCTCCATTTGTTTGTCGTTTTTTTTTTTTAACAGATGTTTTATTACATCCGAGTGTGTGTGTGTGTGTGTGTGTGTGTGTGTGTGTGTGTGTGTGTTTTTGTGTGTGTGTGTGTGTGTGTGTGTGTGCGTGTGTTTAACTGGTGTGTTGTGTTTGCGATGAGCTTCTTCTGCTGGTCTCTGCTGCAGTCTTGTGGTCGACTGAGGAACTGCCTGCTCTCTGTGTGTGTCAATGAGACACCCTGCTCACACACAAGCACACACACATACTCAACAATATTGGCATACAACAGGAATTATAGGAGATATTATAGGAGATACCGCTGATATATATATATATATATATATATATATATATATATATATATATATATATATATATATATATATATATAGTCTATAATAGTCTGATAATTCTGCAGCTCATCATGGTGTAGTAGGAGTGTAGTAGATTTTAGATTTAATTCGTTTACCCTTTAACCTTTTATTACTATTTATTTGTGCTTGTTAAATAACATGTTTGTTGTTTTACCATTATTATATATAATTATAAATATATAAAATTAACATGCTGCACTTTATTCCTACTGTAATTATTATTGATAATAACAATATCACAAATGACTATTTTTAGTAATAGTAGTAGCCATTTTTTATTTTTTGTTTTAATATATTTTTTGTAATATTCAGAATTAAAGGTTGTTATTTAAAATTATTTATTTTATTTAATCAATCTGCTAAAGTCAGTCAATTGAGGAGCACAACTGCTGTGGCCTTAGAGAAGAGATCCTTCATTCATTCCTCCATTGTTCTGTCACTAATGTGCTCACTAACCGCTTCAGCTTCTGCCTGATGATGGGTGGTTTTGGGCTTATTTCTGATGAGGCCGCTCATGTTGTCTGTGTATATGTGTGCTATGTGTTTACACTAGTGTGTTTTCATTTTAATACAGGGTTTTACAATAAAAATGAGCCTCATCCATTCTGCCGTTATGCTTCAGAAAAGAGCTACATCCACACTAGCGTTACACTGCTGAAAGTGCATGTAAAAAAGTAGCCTTTATACAAGTTCTCACTAAGAAACAAATTATAATGGCATCTATTATATAAAAAAATAACGATTAAATCGCGTTGAGAGTAGCACAGACTGTATAACTGAACATTAAAATATTTCAATTTAAATGTTTGACTGCAAGCTACGATGTGATGTTAGCAATGCCACGATACTGTGTGCATGTAAGAGGCTCAAATGCAACAATCTAAAATCACAAATGTTTGATCATACAGATAAGAGCAAGACATCATCCAAAGCTGTGTTTTATATGATTCTGCACAGTGGTAAAGGTTAGGTTAGTTAGCTATGCATTTTAAATATACATTTCTCTTATAAAAATACACAGGATGGCTTTAACAGCACAAATAAATCCCATATTGTCACAATTGTCCTTTTTTCATACTTCAGATTTCGGATGCACTGTATCTGTTTCTATCTTCTTTTTCTTCAGCTACATCAATAGTTGATGTCTTCACTTCTGTAATGCATACTGTATGTGGAGTTTATATGCACAAGGGCGCCCTCTAGCATCCAGTATGAATAAAGCATTGCATTTACACAAAGCGAATGTTAAAGGGCCCTTTCTTTCGGTTCAAGTCTACCTCAGAATAAAAAAAAAAAAATAAAAAAAAGCATCATGATGGGCTCACAAAATGAGACCCAAACCCTGAGCAAACCCAAAATTTAAAAGTTAAAATGCAAATAAAGCAAGTAATGTAAAGTCCTCCTACGTATGTTATTCGTAATTTCATATACACATAACCACAATTTGTTATATCATTATAAAGATAATCATGTTTATATAAATACTATAAATGAGGAGGACTTCTCCTGAATCCTCGAGTCTCAATGCAGACACGGTGGATAGCAGTGCAGCAGGTCTCTCGCCCTGTCTATTTCAACCATTGGCCTTGCCAGTAATCTGGAGGACTTTAAACATGTGCGATCACAGCAGCACGGAAATATAGGCGATTTGTCTGAATGGTAAAGAACTCGACTGATAAAAGACAGTCCACCATTCTCCAAGTGTGTGCTGCACGCAAACAGCTTTGGTGTATCGGCTTTGACAGCATCGCGTGGAAAAACATGCAACAAACCCTGTGGATCATGGAAACAAACACATACGACCCTTCATGAACGACTAAATACTGTGTGCCGTACATGGAGTCTGCGAACTCGGTCTCACGCAGTCATTGGGTCTCACAGCTTGGCAGGTTTGCCTTGCCTTCGAAAAGCTTGTGCTCTTATGAAAAACTAAGAAGCAGGGACTTCTCATAGGATAAGAGAACTCAGCTATGAATATGAGAATCAAAAGCATCACTCCACTAGCAGATTCACACTACGTCACATGCGATTTTGATCCTGCCCCAATTATTATTTTAAACCCTGAAGATGAAATTAGCTGACAAAAGCTTCAAATGATCCATTTCCCCCCACAATTAAAGCTGACAGGTGCTAGCGCTGTCTTAACTGATGCTCAACACACACAAATCTGTTAACATTTCAGTACTCAAGGGTGTCTTAAACCTTTTAAAAGGAAAAATAACACTTTTCTCTAAAGACACTGGACTTTTTTGTCTCCTGAATTATTGCATATGAATTATTGTCATTTACATTGTTATCAGTATAAATATCTGACGTTCCTAGTCTCAGTTTCTCAGAAGTTTTTGCGTCAAAGAAATAATTTAATTGTCAGTGTAGGTGCCTTAAAAAATATTAAGTTGATATATCAGTTTGGAGAAATTAAGGGCGTTTAAAAAGTATTTAAAATTCTTAAATGCTATTTTACATGTTTTCAATTAGCTATTAATATTGATTATACAATATGTAGTTTTATGCTAAAGTTTTCCTGAACTTCTGTGTAATTCATGAAAGCGAGAAAGTCCTGCTCGATATGACATTACGCTGCTTTGCTTACACCGGTAAGCATGTAAACACTGTTATTCATGTTGTTCTATAGGCGCTTCCAGCTGGAAGAGAGTCAATTATTTTTTATATTCATATTCATATGTCTTTATAGATAAATGTGTTGAGTTGTATTAAATGGGAGTCTTAAGATTCGATAGTTCATTTAAAAATCTAAAGCCACACATACAGTAATATATACAGTATACATATTACTAGTCTAATTATTGTTTTGTAATCCACTTTCTTTCTAAGCTTCAATTATAGTGGTAGTCGGGTAAATAATTCTTGTTTTTTCTTCACACCCTTCTGAAAAATATTGCATCTATAAGGAGATCTCACGAGCTCAGACTCTTTAGTTGTGTTTTCTTTAAATATACTGTAAATTGTCCCCACTGTTACTGGTTATGATCAATAACACAATATGATCCTTACATCTAAGATCAAGACGAAAACATGGTGATCTAATCAGAGAGTGCAACTGAAATGCAACAATTTCATAAGCCTGTTTTTGCAGGTCAAAAACTCTTATTAGGGTGGATGACAGGCGTAACAACAAGAGAAATAGTTCTGTTTTAGAATGAAAACACACTAGTATAAGCGTGGCCTCAGTGCTGGTGGTCCAGCGTGTTTATCTTGTGGTCTGTGATCTGCAGGTGGACGAGTAAAGACCTGGAAGAGACGGTGGTTCATCCTGACTGACAACTGTCTGTATTACTTTGAATACACCACTGTGAGTATCGCTGCTTAATTCAGCTGCTACCTTGTATTTTACAGTGATCTAACAGGTTTCTACTTCTTCTTTTTGGTTTGTTCAGGATAAAGAGCCAAGAGGAATCATTCCTCTGGAAAACCTCAGTATTAGGGAAGTGGAGGACTCTAAGAAGCCGGTGAGCTTTCTCATCTGCTTACAAGTGCATCCTGTGCATTTAAAAAAAAGTTGTAACAATTATTATTATAATATATGTATTTTTTATTATTATAACATATTTATTTAAGCAAATTTATTTTTACACTTTTTAAAAATAATTGAATATTTTATACTTTTATAGATTTTAGGAAAAGTTGTTTTATTTTAAAAGTAGTTTGTTTTGATTTAATTTGAGTTTTTTTATGACACATTTAATTATTATTTATTTTAGTGCATTTATTGTTTAATTTGAATACACTTTTATTTTATTATTTTATGTTCTTCATCTTATATCCCTTTAAATATTTACTATTTTTATTTATTTATTTATTTTTATGTAATAAATGTTTTTACCTTGTTGTATTCACCTTAAGCCTTCTGATTATCGTGTTTTTTAAATTTAATTTAATATTTCATGACTCATTTATTTTACTCTATACAGTTTTTAACATTCTATAACACAAACACACATAAAATTTAGCGCTGGGCAAAAAATATTGACTTAATAGCGTCTAAAATAAAAGTTTTTCACATGGTGTGTGTGTGTGTGTGTACTGTGTATATTTATTATGTAAATATAAATTCATAAATGTATGCATATATTTAAAAAAAAAAGTATATTTACATTTAGATATATAATACATATGCATATGATAAAAATATATATATATATATATATATATATATATATATATATATATATATATATATATATATATATATATACATTTAAAAATGTATACAGCAAAAAGGTTCTGTATAGTTTAGTTTTTTATGTATGTGTGTTTATCACGTTTACATAATTAATCTATATCATACACACACATATAATATGTCAGACTTTATATTATAACAGACTTTTATTTTGGATATGATTCATTACGATTAATCTTTTACTAGCACTATTACAAATAATTACACTATTATTAATTTTAATAAATAAATAAACAAAATCTAATAAAAAGGCAATAACTATGACAAAGACAAAGCTCCTGACAGCCTTTCAAAGATCATGCAAGTATGTTTCACCTAATGCCCAGGTCTGTTGGAAAAAGTCTGATTTCAACTGTAAATCTGCAAGCATTTTCTTAAATATATATATATATATCTGTTTCAGTCTCTGTGTCCATTGTGTCAAAGTAGGTCGGGCGGGTCTTCATCCAGCTCACTGTAATTATCTTCCTAGCTGTTTTTAATTACACATGTATTGCAAATAGATGAGACTTACTGAATTGATCAGGGGAAGCCATCAAGCAAAAAAAAAAAAAAAAAACTGGGTGCAGTGGTATGTCGCATCCTAAAACTTTACTAACCTCCCTTTTAATGTCCTGCCAATACTCTTGTATTTTGAGACATTCCCAAAATATGTGAACATACAGTAATCCCCTACTTCTCCACAATCTCTCCAGCATTGTGATAATAGAACTATCGAATCTGACGACCACTAATGGCACTCTGAAAAGCCTCATCTTCATCTTTCAGTTGAATCCTTCCATATTTCACTGCTTATACCCTTATAAGCGTATTATTATTAACCTCTTGGATTTTGTGCTGATTTTTAAAATGTGTTTTGATTTTCACATTCAAAGCACAAAAATGATACATTCTCTGGTTTTATGGAACTCTGTCAGGAATGTGGATTAAGTGTGTCTGTGTGTTTTTACAGAACTGCTTTGAGCTGTTCATCCCAGACAACAAGGATCAGGTGATCAAAGCGTGTAAGACTGAAGCTGACGGTCGAGTGGTGGAGGGAAATCACACTTTCTACCGTATCTCAGCGCCAACAACAGAGGAGAAAGAAGACTGGATCAAGAGCATCAAGTCAGTTCATGAAAGCATTCAGCATTATCACACTGAGTAAACTACTCAAGACCAAATACAGCTTCAGCTGCTTCAAAATCATTCTTCATCAATTAACAACAAATCAAAAACAAAACATAACAAACATTTTTTTTAATCCTTTTTGTTGTTATAAATTTAGCCGAGATAAGAATTTTTTTTTTCTTCAGCATTTATTATTAAGTGAAATTAGACATTAGAATGGATTCAAAATGAAGAAATTTTGCAATTCTTGTAATTGAAATTATATAGGTTGGTGTCAGTGCTTAATTTGTAAATGAATTATTCCTGGAACAAAAGCAGGAAATAAAAGTTACCATGTCCCACATCCACCAAACAATTTCAGTTTTCCCAGAACATGACATCATTAAAGGTGAGAGCATCTCAGTTCTAAACGGTCTTTAATTGTTTTGTGCTGCATAAGGTTTTAGGTCAGTTATGGATAATAAAAACATGTAGCTACAAACATAAATCGTATGAACAATCACTTCTCAGTTTAATTCACTATTATGTATCGAATGAAAAAATTAAATGACTCCCTCAGTCTAATCTTCAAGAAGGATCTTCAATCCTCACTGCACCCGAAACAATCACCAACAGTGATTGTAAAGATATGAAAGAAACAAGATTGCCTGAAAATATTGTTGAGGACCAATAAACGTGACTTTTGCTTTAATTTAGGCATGGTGACTACCGTCACTCATGCACGCATGCACACACGCAGGTATTGACCACACACAAGTTAATGGCGGTTCCATTAAAATAAATACCTGAACACAAAACATGAATATCTGACATTTTTGCGGAACAGGAATCAGCATGATCCAGCTCAAATTAAGCACTGGTTAATGTACTTAAATAGTTAAAATCAAAATGAGATTAATAAATTAACCACACACTTTATTTCTATTTATTTTTATTCTGAATTAAATGAAATATTTTCCAAGTGTTGTTTATTCTAATATTAAGATTTTAAGATAAATAAATAGTTAAATTAGCGGCTATAAATACTAAAACTTAAATTGGAAAAAGAAATGACAATAAAAACTGAAAGTGTCAAAAGTAAATGAAAACCACAAAACACCAGTAATACTAAAATTAATATTTTCTCAGTTTTTGTCTTATTCCTCCACTGGATTTTCCAAATTTGCTGGATAAAACATTATTCAGAATGTTGATAAATACAAATGTTTTGTTGAAAAAAATTCAATATTTGGATCGTAAGATTTAAAAACGAAATCTAAAATATTGTCTTAGAAACTATTAGATTGGATTAGATTAGATTAGATTCAACTTTATTGCTATCACACATGTACAAGTACAAGGCAACGAAATGCAGTCAAGTGAAGCCCAATGTTGGTTTCAAACTTACAAACTCAGTGTTAGTAACGCAATGCTTTAACACATTAAGCTAGCCAATCAGGCATTTGCTAACCACTGAGCCACAGTGCCTATTACAAATAAGGCACTTTGACTAAAACTTAAATAAAAAAACACACAATAAAAACTTGAGTCAACAGTATTATAAACAAATAATTAGCTATAATCATAATTATTAAAATAAGATTAAAGGCATTTTCTGTTTATTTATTTATTTATTTTTTATTTTCATTCTAATTTTATTGGATGAATTATTCAGAATATTGATGAAGTTTCTTTTAATCTCATATTTGGTTTTATGATTGTAATAAAATCTGAAATGTTGCTTAAACTATTGAAAGTACATTTATGTAATATATAATTACTAAAAGTAAAAAAAATCTCAATGGAAAAAAAACACTTTCAAAATATTGTTCAATGCTACAGTGTAAAAAAGATCTACGATTGTGAATTTTATAATGGGATGTTGATCTCTGCTCGGTCAACTTTTGATGTTGAAAATTGAACTCTACAGTTTAACAAAGTGACTTTTATTGACGTTTTAGTAGTTTGAAATAATATAAAGTATTAGAAATAATATATTAATTGATGAAGCAGTTTTCAAGGTTTTGCAGCATACAATACAACACCAACCCAGACAATAAATCACTTTAAACCAGGGGTCTCAAACTCAATTTTTGGGGGGGCCATATCAGTAACTGACAATTCGTAGGAGGGCTGTTTTTAACCTTCAAGCACAAGAAAAAAGTGGAAACTTGATGTAATTGATGCACTCGAACATTCTTCCCCAGAGTATCAAAACTCCTTTTTGTTTCTTGTTGTATATATTGAAGCGATCGTTTAAATTGCTATGAAAATACTACAATTTAATAATGGGCATAATAATAGAAATTACGTCCCTAACCAAAAGTTTAACAAATAGCGCTAGACAGCAGAAAAGAGTTTGTGTAACTTTGTTGACTTTACATTTGTTCTTCTCGATATCTTACTTTATTGTAAAACAACAGCAAAGAGGGGGAAAGTATGTATACATTCACATTTACTTAAACATGTTTAATTTAGCCAGCAGTGAAACTTTACTAAAGCACATTTTTATACAAATCTTAATACACATATGAGGAAAATCTATTAAATGAGAACATTTGAATGGAATATTGGCAAAAGGATCATATTTACATAACCAGCATAACGCCATAAAGAGGTGTTGGTACAACACAATACAGGCGGTATAAAACTGATTAGAATCAAAACGGCTCTTAAATATTTACAAATATATAGCTTAAGTAAAAATAGAGCACTTACAGACATATTTCAACGTTTAAATCAGCCCCAGAAATAATCTGCGTGTTCGTTACTCTCAACTGCACACTGAGAGAAACCAATAGTAACCTGAACATATAGTACACTACTTTAACATTTAACCCAAACATATAGTACAGTACTTTAAATGTCCAGTAGGTCAAAACCACAAGTGGCTGTATGCAACAGCACCACAATGATAGTGACTTAAAAATGTGTTTTGTTGCGCTGAATCTCATTATATTGTTGCATATATAATGGCTGCAAGTGGCAGTTTGAGACCCCTGCTTTAAACTAATACAAATTGTTTGTAAAAGTCACTTTTTCCAACTTTTTAAGGTTAAAAGTTGTCAGATGAAAGATTAAGGTCTCATAATCAAGTTCAAATTCATTTATTTACAGAGCACATTTAAAAGCAGTCACAAGACTGACCAAAGTGCTGTACAGGGTTTCTGCTGGGTTTTAAAATGTCCTAAATCTTTAAATCCAAATTTAGGCATTAAAAAGTCTTAAATTTACTGAAATATTGTGTTGTAGGTCTTAAATCTTTTTTAAACAGGACTTAATTTTCCTTTGTTCATGTATTGCCACCAAATCTGGCCAAAATGCATACAATCACCAACAATCCATTATTTTTAATTATTTTGATCCAAAATAATTTAAAAAATTAACAGATGTTTTAAGTTTTTGAACTTAAAACATTTGTTCATTTTTAAAATTATTTTAAAGAAAGTTTATGTTGGAAAAAAGTGTATACAAGAAGAGCTTGCTTGTGTTTACACAATATTTAAAATATTTAGCTAAGAAATAAAATCTAAAATATTTTAATTTTTTATTATTATTATATTATTAAATGTTTTAAATTATAATATTTTTTTTGATTAGGCAAATAAAACTCTTTTCCATCCGAGTTATTTGAAAAATTCCTTAGCCTTAACCCTTTATGAGTCTAAAATTTAATTTATAATGGTCTTAAAAATGTCTTAAAAAGTCCCTGTTAACCCTGTGTAACCTGCAATAACCCTGGCTGTACATAAGACAAGGTAAAAAAAAAAAAAAGAGTATAAAAACATAGAAGTAAGGCAAAAGAAACTTCTGTAAAAATGTAGCAGTAGAAAAGACTATTAAAATAATCTTAAAAAGCCAAGCTAAAAAGGTGTTTTAAGAAGTGATTTAAAAACAGATAATGATGGGGTCATTCTAATCTCAAGGGGCAAGGTGTTTTGCAACCGAGGACCTGCCACAGAGAAAGCTCTGTCCCATCTTCGTTTCAGCCTGGACTGCAGAACTGAAAGAAAATTCTGCTCACTTGACCTAAGGAGATCTCACGGGAGTGTAAAAATGAAGCAGCTCTAAGAGATGGGGCTAAATTATGGAGGGATTTATAAACCAGTAAAAGCACTTTAAAATCAATTCTGAATTGCACAGGCAGCCATTGAAGGCCTCTTAGAAGAGGGGTAATGTGGTCATATTTTCTGCTATTACAAATAAATCTAGCAGCAGCATTTTGGACCAGCTGAAGGCGAGAAACCTGGAATTTTGACATGCCACAGTAAAGTGCATTGCAGGAATCTAACCTTGATGTAATAAAAGCGTGGACAGCCATCTCTAGAGTGGTGAGATTTAAAAAGTGTTTACCTTTAGACAGCAAACGTAGTTGATAAAAAACTATTATAATGTGAAACAAAAGCATAAATAATAAATAAATAAAAACTTGAATCAAAAAATATGGAAAACTGTTCATTTGAGCATATTTTTTTACAGTGTACATTTGAAATAAAATGTCTTAAGAATTTTTGTTTGCTCAGATTTTAATTTTATTTTATTTAAAATACTCATAACTTTCTCCCGATGTCCAGATCCGCCATTAGCAGAGACCCATTCTACGAGATGCTGGCGGCGCGGAAGAAGAAAGCCTCGTCTTTAAAGAGACAGTAGAAACACTTCAGCCCGAACATGGACCTGGAAAAAGGGGCGAAATCTCAACGGAAGCCATAAACGCTGGACTGGATTGTTTTTATCTCAGGAATGAAGCAGGTGGTTTTTCTGGGGAAGTCTGACATTAGTGTTTGTTTCATCATCTGGAATCAGCGGGTCTGACTGAATGTGGCGTCTCATCCTCCATTTCTGTGCTTTCATACCTATAAATGCTGACTCCGCACCTATTTTTACACTGCTATGTACTGTAAATATTCGGAAGGGTCGCTTTTGCGATTCATTCATGATCTGCTGTTATATTTATATCTATTTTTTGGTTGTTCTTGAATAGACTTTTTCATGTTTTGCCAAAGTTTGTCTTTCAGTCTCAATCCGAGTCTGATTTCTGAAGTTGAGTTTTTAATTTGAATGCTGTTTATTTGGCTTAAACAGTGTTTTGTTTTATTTTGATCATCATCATCATCATCGTTCGTTTAACTCATAGGTGGCCTTTATGAAAGACTGAAATCCAGAAACATTTCAGTAAGTTGCTTCATATTTATGGAACTCCTTCAAAATGAAACTACTGACTTGAGAGCTTATTTTACTATGTTTTGTATTTTACAAACGTTAATGTGTTGGATGACTGAACGTATCTGAAATCTCCCCCCCTTTTTTTTTTTTTGCTTTGTATGCACTGGTCATTTGAGAGAAGACTCTTAAATATTAATTTATCGATGCTGTACATATTTAAACTTATAGGTTGTTTTATTTTTTATCGTCCAAATATACTTTGTGCAAAAGTAAACCGGGTGAAGAAAAGGTTTTGACCTGCAAAGTTTAGTTCACCATTGTATGTAATCTTGTGCTTACAATAAAAAAAATGTTTGAGCTTTGCTTTTTAAATATTATTTATTGATTTCTATCAGTTTCTGAAGCTTTTTAGAGAAAGCCAGTTAGGGTTTTTACCAAGGTAAGTTTGTGTTTTTTTAATTGTTCGGGGTTGGATTGGGTTTTGTGGTCTTAGTAATTTGAGCTCCATGTTTTATTCTGGGTTAGAGATTGTGGTGGAAAATTTATTATTTAAATGTATTATTAATTATTACTAAAATTACTAAATTATAATTAAAATTACTAAATTTCTATAAAACTTCTATTTCTTACTAAAATCACCATACATTAAGAAATGTGAGCTTTCCTTAGAAAAGATGCAGATCACCTTCTGAATGGCCTATAAGAAGGGTCATTCAGTTGGCTGTCTTCTGCTTTTAAACATACAGCGCTCAGCATAACTCAGTACAGCCCATTTTGAAAATGAATATTTTTCTCCATTTCTCAATGAATATTGGCCATTTTTAGGTATTTTGGTGCATTTAAACAAAGATAGATAATAAACATAGATTCATTAAACAGATATATTTATAAAAATACTATATTAGTCATCAAACATATTTAGAAATTGAAAGATAATACAATTAAATTCAAGCAAAATACTGCAAAAAAAATTACAACCTACAAAATTTCAACACATTTTTTAAACATTTTTTTTGCTTGATTTTTCCTTTTTTAAAATTTGTATTTAATATTTTTTCTATGACAAAAATGTGGCTGTTGTAGTTTTTAAAGCATTATCATAAGTTATTTTGTTAGATAAGCTCCAGATTTGGCTTCAGTTCTGACTAATCTAATGTAAATGTACAAATACAATTTTGTAAAGCTTCCTATTAAAAATATAAATTTAAAAGAGAGATTTGTGAGTGGTGAACTCATATATACTGAGCCCTGTATGCGTTCAGCAAGTGTAAATCCTGGGAGCCATATCTTGATCCTCAGAGAAGGAATGCTCTGAAGAGAGCAGGGAGTCCTCTGTGATGAAGTGGGCTTTGAGGCAGGGGAAAGAAGATAGCCTGGTGTCTGTTTAACTTTCTGGTCGCAGTCTGCAGCAGCCGGTGTTCCTGTATGTCTGTCAGACCTATTCTTTCATTCCTTTATTTTCTTTTCGCCTTAGTCCCTTTATTCATCTGGGTTCGCCACAGCAGAATGAACCACCAATGTATCCAGCATGTGTTTCATGCAGCAGATGCCCTTCCAGCTGCAACCCATCACAGGGATACACACTCATTCACACACTACGGACAATTACGGACCTAATTCACCTGTAACACGCTTTTGGACTTGTGGGGGAAACCGGAGCACCCGTAGGAAACCCACATGAGCACAGGGAGAACATGCAAACTCCACACAGAATTGCCTACTGACCCAGCCGAGGCTCGAACCACGGACCATCTTGCTAAGAGGTGTTAACGCTACCCACTGCGCCACCTTTTGCAAAGAATAAAATCTTTTGGAAAGTAAAATCTTGTAAGACTTTGTCTCTTGATCAGTAAGAGTCTCTCTTATTTACATTTTTTTTATTTATTTATTTTTTAAATTGCCAAACGCGAACTTGACCTAAGCTGTCAGTAAAGTGACTATTTTATTAAGTTGTGTTTTGTCGCTAACAATTTAACAGTTCATTTATGTGTATTAAAATATAACGTTTTATTTTTACTTGGTTATAATTATTATATTTTTAATGTTTGTTATATTCATTAAAATTAAAGTTTGGTCACCTAATGTCTTTATTTTAATACAAATGAGTCATTGCAAATAAAATTAGCAAAAAAAAATAATAATAAATGTGCATTGGCAAAAATTAGTAGTTTTTTTGTCCATATTCTAAATGATTGGTGTACTGATTTTTGGACTGTGATCTTAAGTTTTTTGTTAGACTAGTTCCAGTTTTGGCTTTTGTACTGATTAATTTAATGTAGGCTGTACACACAAATATATTATTGTATATTAATTAAATATATCAATACATTTATTTTGTATTCAATGTACAGTACTGGATGTGTATATTTATACATATATGGATAAACACACACACAGTGCACCTGTATATATTACGTAAATATAGTGATGCTCCGATCGATTGGCTGAAGATCTGTATTGGCCAATATTCACATTTCATGACTTGATCGGTACTCGTCAATCTGGCCAATCACATCGGTTTGTTTATGAGACGCACATGTGCTCCAGTATATTATACATAGCCTAAGCCAAAGTAAAATGAATGACTTATTTTCTGTAAAGCTGCTTCTGGCCATGACATGTTCACTTCTAAATTGTTTTAAGAGACATGTTTAAAGTATTATATGCAGCATTCTTGATTTATACTTTTAGGTAAAGCGAAATCTTCCCTTAAGGATCATACATATAGAGAAAATGTGCTTAATGCATGATAAAGCTCAAAGGGTTTGACTCAGTACTCTGTATCTGCCAATCACCATGACAGGGAATCGGTACTTGATATTGGCAGCAAAAAGTAAATACAAACTTTCATCTGGGATGCAATAAATCATTTGACAGCATTAGTATTAACATGTATAGTGTAAAAACCCCTTTAACAAAGCGGACACAAAAGTGACCTACAATAATGGTCTCAGATCTGTATTTATAATCAAATAATCACTCAATCACAAATGTTTTAGTCGCTTTATTCTTAAAAACGACTCGTACATTGACAAAGAACACTGCTGCTTCACACAGTACAGATGTTTTTGTCTATTTTGTGCGTTACATGACGTGGCTTTAAGGCCTCATTTCACCTTTTAAGAGCCACAAACACCATTCAAACATGTTAGTCTCTTCCAAACTCTGGCACTCCTGACATTTAAATCCAGTTAAATGCACTTTTTTTAAATGAAAGAATCTGGTCTCAATTAGTTAATCAACCTAATAAATAAGCAAACACTTTTTTTTTTTTTTAATGCACACTGACACCAAAAATGAAAACATGCTTAGGAAATGTGGAGAACCACAGCTTTTTATTACAAAACCAACATTGCTTTTCAACTTCTGCAAACACACTCAAATGTTGAAATAATACTGCAATCATGTTGAATAAGTCATTACCGTTACTGCAAGGGCGCTCAAATCCACCGTGGGTTTGTTTGAAGCTCCCCTAAAATCTTTTTTTTTTTCTCTCTAATATATTAAAATAGCTCATAGGCTCATCTTATTTGCTCGTATATGATATTGGGCAATATTACGGAGTGTTTAACAGACGCTCATTCTCCAAAGGACTGTGTTTCTTGTGTTGAAAACAAAATAAATGTATATTTTTGTGTGTTTTGTACAAAATTTCCTTTTAAGACACATTCTCAGAAATAAAGGTACAAAAGTTGTCACTGGGGCATTACCTTTTCAAAAGGTAAACTTTTATACCCGTCAGGTCCACATTTGTACCTTAAATGTACATATTTATACTTAAGTACAAATGTGTACCTCATATTGCCTTAAAGGAACATTTTTGTAAAGTAAAGGTAGTGTTTCCCAACCACGTACATGGAACACAACCAGCACTGCATTTTTTGGATGTCTCCTTTGTCTTTTACATCCATTACAGGTCTTTCGCTCTCTGCTAATGAGCTGATGATCTGAATCAGGTGTGTTTGGTTAAGGAGACGTAAATGTGCAGAGCTGGTTGTCTTTCAGGAACGTGGTTGAGAAACACGGCCTTAAGGTACCAATGTGTACCTCATATTACTTTAAATTTACAACAATGTTTCTTTAAGGCAGTGTTTCTAAACCACAGTCCTAGAAGACCACCAACACTGCATGTTTTGGATGTCTCCTTTGTTTTTGTTTTTTTTACATCAATTACAAGATTTTCGGTCTCTGCTAATGAGCTGAATCAGGTGTGTTCGGTTAAAGACACGTGTAAATATGCAGAGCTGGTGGTCTTCCAGGAACGTGGTTGAGAAACACTGCCCTAAATGTGCACAAGTACAAATGTGTACATCATATTAGCTTACATTTACAAAAGCGTACCTTTAAAGCAGTGTTTCTCAACCATGTTCCAGGTAGACCACCAGCACTGCATGTTTTGGATGTCTCCTTTGTCTTTTACACCCATTGCAAGTCTTTCGGTCTCTGCTAATGAGCTGATGATCTGAATCGGTTTGGTTTAGAAGAGAGGTAAATAAGCAGAGCTCGTGGTCCTCCAGGCACATGATTGAGAAACACTGCCTTAAGGTACAAATGTGCAAGTACAAGTACAAATTTGTAGCTCATTTTACCTAAAATTAACAAAAAAGTTCCTTTAAGGCAGTGTTTCTCAACCATGTTCCTGGAAGACCACCAGCACCTTATGTTTTGGACACTCATGCTTTTACACAAATTACAGGTCTTTCGCTATCTGCTAATGAGCTGATGATCTGAATCAGGTGTGTTAGGTTAAGGAGACATGTTAATGTGCAGAGCTGGTTGTCTTCCAGGAACGTGGTAAAGAAACACTGCCTTAAGGTACCAATGTGCAGGTGCAAATGTGTACCTCACATTACTTTAAATTTACAAAAATGTTCCTTTACGGCAGTGTTTCTAAACCACAGTCCTGGTAGACCACCAACACTGCATGTTTTGGGTGTCTCCTTTGTTTTTTACACCAATTACAAGTCTTTCTGTCTCTGCTAATGAGCTGAATCAGGTGTGTGTCAGGCAAAGACACATGTAAATATGCAGAGCTAGAGGTCTTCCAGGAACGTGGTTGAGAAACACTGCCCTCAATGTGCACAAGTACAAATGTGTACCTCATTTTACCTTAAAGGAACATTTTTGTAAATTAAATGTAGTGTTTCTCAACCACGTACCTAGAACACAACCAGCACTGCGTTTTTTTGGATGTCTCCTTTGTCTTTTACACCCGTTACAGGTCTTTCGCTCTCTGCTAATGAGCTGATGATCTGAATCAGGTGTGTTTGGTTAAGGAGACATGTAAATGTGCAGAGCTGGTGGTCCTCCAGGTTGAAAAAATGTAGTATGCACTGCCTTAATACTCAATGTGCACCTATACGATACAAAAGTGTACCTTTTAAAAGGATATCGCCCCAGTGGCAGATTTGTACCTTTATTTTTGAGCGTGCAGTCATTCTTGATAGTTGCACTTGTTTCAGACAGTAGGAAATGTGGGCTTTTTTTTTTTGTTTTGTTTTTTTTTTTGTTAAGAGTTGCTACAATTCCATAATGAATGCGCTGTAATATTACTGAAATTATATTTTCAACCAAATAAAAATGAAGTAAAAATAAGAGCAAATAGAAACGGAAAGGGTTTTAGTTAAACAGCATCTTATTAAAGTGACAAAACTGAAATGTTTACAGGAAAAAAACTAATTAAATTAACTAAAATATTTACATACTGTATAAATGTCAAATGCACTGCACTCTAAACTGATGGTCACATGTTCATTGTTGCTGTTTGACATGTCCATCATGCTGGTTTCGATGAACTTCTCCTTCTAAAAATGGGTTTGTTAGAGCAGAATGAATGTGTTTGAGTAAAACAGCACACAGCAGATTAGTTGAGTGTTTGTTTTAGATCACTGATGAAATTTTCTGGAAAAAACCCCCCTCTTGATTCCAGTCAATAAAGAGCATTCAGAGACCATCAACATCTGAAAATGACTTGCACAGCTTCACCTTCACCTGAAAATAAATAAATAAATAAATAAAAATAAGACAAAGTGGAAACACCACCTTTTAAAATAAGCATTTTCAATTTTTAAAAATATATTTGTAGAAAAAGATTTCTTTATTTCTATGAGCCAAACGTGAATTTCCACCATAGTTATTCCTGTCTTCAGTTGCATGATCCTTCACAGAAGAAACTTTAAGCACAATAGTTTTAACATTGATGATATTTTGAGCCAACATTTATACATCGTTTGAACTGTAATGAATTTCAATAACCACTGGAGGGCAGAGCACTTCTGAGGGACGTAAACAGACTTGCAGTAAAGTCTTGACAAGACAAACCTCATTAAGATTTACTTTTATCATTTATAATATTACGTAAGATTAAGGAACTGAACATTTTGACCACTCTGCAAAAAAACAAATAAAAAACAACTGATGTTCAATCTGGTGATAATCCCCAAGCAGTGGCTGGAAGTTCCCTAGAAATGTGATCGAGTCACTGACCACAAAATAAACTCAACACAGACGGCAAAACTGAGGAACTTCTTCCTGGAAAGACAATCTTACACTTTCATGAACTGATTCTTAGATCAAAACTCAGGGTTTCTGTAGAAAGGATTTCAACATGACAACATTTCAACATTCAGTAGAGAAGAAAGAGTTTGTTTGGACACTTAAGTAACATTTAAAATGCAAAATTCAGAGAGCTGAACACATCTTTAATCATGATGTAGTGAAAGTTTATCAGTTTCACATGTTGTTATGGCCTGTGATTATGTAAATATTTCCATTGAGTTTAAAACATTCCGACAAAAGAAACAACATTTCCAGCACACAGTTACATGCAATAAACCAGATATAGCCTACAGATTAAATTAAAAGTAACTTGTTTTGCGATTGAGTATTGCGACTAAATAACGCTGTTAGTTGGTGTCTCTCTCTCTCTCACACTCTCTCTCTCACACACACACACACACACACAAAACTGTTTTCATATCAAATATATTCAAAAAATAAATAAATAAAGTATAATTTTGTTGACTGTAGATGACCGAACTTTGGGATATAGAGCTAGTAGGGGTGTAATGATATGTTCAACTCACAATTTGATACTATTCGATTTGATTCTTTTTCCTGATCTTTCAAACTAAATTATTTAAGACAATTTGGAAATGAACAAGTGCACATTTCCTTGTAAAATAAGAGCATATTTTGTCAAATAGCAAAACAAAATTGAAACAAATTCCAAGTTAAACAAAACAATGAATACAAATATCTAAAGAAGCATCACACATTTAAAATAAATAGTTTTTCTTTGCTTAAAGTCTTTTGTGTTTTTCTATCAATATCATTTTACTTTTTTAAGAAACATTGGCATATCTACATTTTCTGGCACAAGCTGAGACCGCTGCACAGTTTCAGCGCCCCCTGCTGATAAAAAAAAACCGTTCACTTTTTAGTACTTGTCTTGTTTACAGTCTTCAATTTAATTAAGCGATTAAAAACTGGTCAATTTTAAGTTCTAAATTTGCTACTGGAAAAAAAAAGTTTAACCAGCCTAGTTTATAGGGGTTTCAGATATTTCCAGGCTGGTCTTACTAGACTGGTTTAAGCTAGTCAAGCTAGTCTTAGAAGGTAGTATCCCACCCTATCCTGCTATGACCATGTGAAAACCAACCCAGTCTTAGGCTGGTTTAAGCTGGATTATTCAGCAGGGAAATAAAAACTGTAACTGTAACTGTAACTGACTGTAACGGAAGCGTAGAGGGATGTGGTGGACTGATTTTTACTAGTGACAAGTTGTTGTTTTTACATGTGTGTTAAATAGTATTAAATCAATGTACACATCACATAAGTTGTACACATCCACATTTATAGACATCCAGACTCATGTTGTCTTTTAACTAGCTGACTATTTTTGTTGCTGTTGCGCATTATAAAACTTTGCAGAAAAAAACATCAACAACAACAACAACAACAACAATAACTACAGTAAACACAACTGTCCCTTCTGGTAAAAACATGTATCGTGATTCGTTTAATCAAACGTTACCTTTTATAGTCTATGGTTTAACATCCCAAGGCATTTGAATCATCACATATTTGTGAATCATTACTCAGTGAATCATTACTTCTAACTTAAAGAGCACCTATGATGAAAATCATCTTTTGTAAGCTGTTTGGACAGAACTGTGTGTAGGTATTGTGTGTTCACAGTCATATTGGAGGGGTGGAAACACAATAATTCTCTTTTTTAAATTTTTTTAATTTTAATTTTTTAAGATCCAAATCCCTCCCATTTTGAGGCCCACCGCAACATGACATAAGAGTGCAGTTTCCACGCACACTGAACTGATTGACAGCTGTGTATTAACATGTCTCCATAGTAACATGTATAATCATATCAACAAGACAGGACGTGTGCAAAGCAACTGGGATTAAAAGATCTGTTCAGCTCTCTGTGATCATTAATCATCATCAAATGTGATCAAGATTGAGATTTACAAGTTTAAAACGTTTTTAAAACAGTGCATGTTTGTAATGAATTACATTGATTTTACCATCTTTATCAATACAGCCGTTTGTCAGTACAATTATAAAAAAAATGCTTCAATCCTGGTTTGTGGACGTTAAATCAGGTTTATTTTGTAAATTAACATAACGGATGTCCATACATCAGTGCATATTAACGTGTATCCTGTCACATTTGCTGCATAAAGACAGTGCAAAGTTAAACGCGGGCACTGTGTGCGTGTCTGTGTGTGTACGTGAACTTTGTAACGACATTGTGTGTGACTCATCGTTTTTATTGATTCGTTAACTCCACAACATATACATCAAATAATCATTGGGAAAGTTCTTATTGTAGTATTTCTCACAAATGTTACATGAGATCTGTTTCCTTCATGTCAGTCACTGTGCTGTTTATCTGACACAGTCAGAGATTGAGACGCACCGTGACAGGCACGTGGGAACAGTGGGCATGGAGAACTAGCATTAAACGCACAGGCAATAAAAACAGCTACAAGATGCTCAGAGCTGAAAATGACAAACTGAAAGGTATAATAAATAATTGATGGGTGTTTTGAGCTGAAACTATACAGACACATTCTGGAGACTAAAAAAGATTTATCTTAAATCTTAAAAAAGGGTAAAATAGGTGCCCATTAAATAACAAGAGAACAAATGTTTTGGCAACAAGCTGAAAGCTACAACCTTGCATATATCCTATCTACAAATGTATAATATGGAAATGTTTCCTGTTAAATATGAAGCAGTTATATTGGAAAAATCATTTCCAGATGATTTTTTATTAGTAACAAAATAAAATAACTGGGTTAGAATTAAATATAGCTAGTTTTGCGCTTTTAAAACACTCTCTAACTTTATTCACATTAGGATGACTGATTATCTTTTTAATTGGTCCTTTCAGAGCATGATCTGAATGAGATAATGCACACAGTGATGTGAAATGTGTATTTTACATATGGGCATGGCATATTTTGATATTTTATATTATTGGGCAAGCTTCGATTTCCCACTGAGCTACAGTTTTGCTGCCAAAACCTGGCAACCGTGTTTAAGATGGAAAACATCTTTTTGTGGGTGACTGCAAGCTCGGATATATTTCTTGTTAAATATGAAGCAATTATAGTAGAAAATAATTTAGTAATTTATCTTGATTTATATCATTCATTCATTTTCTTTTTGGCTTAGTGCCTTTATTAATCAGGGGTCATCACAACGGAATGAATCGCATCTGTTTCATGCAGTTGATGCCTTTCCAGCTGCAACCCAACACTGGGAACTTGATTTATATTAATATCTACATACAAAAAAATGAATGCTGTAATTCTCTCATTTGGAAGACCATTTAAGTTTCACATCTTTGTCCTTAAAACAACCACAGAGCTGAATAAGGTCATAATTATTTCTAAAAGTGATGTTTTCTGTGCATGATCTGAACAGCTTTACATATGGGAGTGGCATATTTTGAGTTTTTATATTATTTGGCAGGTTTAGTTTGGCCATTGCACTAATGTTGCTGTGACAACCTGGCAACCGCGCTTTAGACAGAAAACATCTTTTGTAGGCAACTTTGGCTTTTGCAACTCTGCAGATTTTATAAACACGCAAACAGCTATACCACAGCAAAGAAAACGCAAATGCATCACATGACCTCTTTAAATCCCGATCTTTAGCACGTTAGCATTGAAACGGAGGCAAGAGAAGCATTTAGAGGCTCCAGATGTGCGTGACGGAGGCTGACGGAGGTCACCAACAGTGCAGATGAAGATTGTAGATCTGCCTGGGTCTGACAGCACAGGAATGGCCAGATTCATGCTGTGGTCTGGTGCTTTGAGCTCCGCGCTGGACTCTGTGACGGGGATTTGGGTTGAAGGAACCACTGGAGTGACAATGTACATTCTTGAGAAGCCGCTGTCTGGCAGGCCAAGGTTTTGTGTATTCATCTTCGGGGAAACTCTGACTATACTGAGCCCAACAGAGCCAAGTCATTCGTTTGGAAGCGGAATAATATGCCTGAATGCAGTTTTTGCTTGCTTTAGGCTAATACCCTCAGAGCATTTCATGCCAATGGCTCATTTATGCTTCGACACAATGAGAAGCTCATAAAACCCTTTATACCACCAACTCATCCCAGCTGCTACTAGTCACTGCATAAAGGTGAAAACTATTTGTTTTATATTAGTGTACAGGTATGTTATACATTATTATATGTCATATATAGATGAGGTCAAAATAATTTTATTATAAATTGTATTAAAAATTTTATTTTAATTCTTTTTCATCTTATAAATACATTTCACATATAAAATTTTATATTTTATAAAATTTTAAAATAAATTTATTTAAAATTAATTAATTAATTTTAATTATACAATTTTATATATTTTTTTCCAATTTCTGTTTAAGGGAGATATGTTTTTTTTAACACATTTCTAGACATAATATTTTTAATTAGGGCTGGGCGATTAATCGAAAAATAATTGAAATTCAAAACTTACCTACTGCGCCACTGTGTCGCCCTCTCTAATAATAATATCATATAATAAAATTTTATTGAAAAGCTGAGTGATTAATCAAATCTGAATTCTAATTCACTTTGGACAAAGTGCTTGCTAAATGACTAAATATAAATGTAATATAGGCGGCACAATGGCTCACTGTCATCCTACATCAAGGAGGTCACTGGTTTGAGCCCCGGCTGGGTCTGTTGGCATTTCTGTGTGGAGTTTGCATGTTCTCCCCATGTTCACGTGGGTTTCCTCAGGGTGCTCAGGTTTCCCCCACAGTACAAACACATGTGGTACAGGTGAATTGAATAAGCTAAATGGCCATAGTGTATGAGGATGAATATGAGAGTGTATGGGTGTTTCACAGTACTGGGTTGTTTCTGGAAGGGCATCCAGTGCATAAAACGTATGCTGGATAAGTTGGCGGTTCATTCCACTGTGGCGACCCCAGATAAATAAAGGGACTAAGCTGAAGAAAAATGAATGAATGAATGAATGAATGGAATATTTTTATGACTGGATGCTGCTATTCTAACTATATTTTCCATAGCGCATTCCGTCTAAATTCATGTTGTTTAGTTCATCAATAACCAAAAACTTAACTGAAACAAGAAGCAACAGGTCTGCAGTATTGCAGCGTGCATCTATCTAAATGTCACAACATTAGAACATAAACTATTCAAAGCATTGACTTGGGTCATTGATATTTAAAATAAATAGACTACACTTTAACTTGACTTCAATGGACTGTATTCTGAGTGTTACCACTGAAACTGCTAAAGATAGCTTGCTTTAATGATGCGAGTTGAAAAAGAATAGCGGAACCCAATACATTTGACGAAAGATTAAGATGAAAAGGTTTTCTTTGGAAAAACATACATATTAAATCATCCCCGATTAGACCAGGAACCCCTATTATGATGGCAAATAGGGTTCATGTTGACTTTAAGGTGGTCAAGGTGGCTTTGGAACGTTGTTGTCGGGCAACCAACTAATAACCAGCCTGGTTCAGCTAATAACCGGTTTGGATCAGATAATAATCAGCCTCCATAATAACCAGCTTCCATATTCCAAAATACAGCTACTAGCTTAAGATGGATTTTCCAGCAAGAATTACTCATGTCTGAATCTCCCACAACACTGTAATCGGTCTGATAAACTACAGTGCTGGTTTAAACAACCTCCAGCAGTTGTTGTATAGCTAAAACTGCCAATGTGTAAAACTTAAACATGTACATGATCATGTACTATGGATGTGTTTTGGTTAAAAAAGAACGTATTATAAATATGCAACTCTCTTCACAAAGTAATGTCTAGAGCACTGTTTCCCAACCCTGTTCCTGAAGGCACACCAACACTACACATTTTCAACCTCTTCCTAATCAAACACAACTGAATCAACTCATCAGAACATCAGAAGAGACTCAAAAATCTAAAATGAATGGGTCAGATAGAGAGACATCCAATAAATGAGTTGGCAGCGTAAGCTTGCGCACGTGTGCCTTATTGCCAATTAGCTCTGCATATAAGCACAGGGAAAGCAAGGAAACGCCATCCTTTTAAGCTGAAGAGACTGACACTTGCAGCTGAGGAACAATCATTATGGCGATGCTATATAGCATTTCTGTTCCCCTCTTCGGGAAACGAGGGCTACTTTAGTAACCAGAGTGTTCCCCTTCGGATGGGGAACTTCAATGCTATCAGTGGATTTATTTATTAATCCACGAATGGGGAAATGTCTGGAAAACGCCATAATGACTGCACCTTACCTTCACCTCCGATGAGAGGATAGTCAGGCATAGCGTGAGTGCTCCTGCATCAAAGAGAGGCGCGGTCTTCCAACGTGATCCCTGGCCCTTACTTATCCCACTTCAAAGAAGTTTTACTGATTTAGATATATTTTTTGGGAAGTCGCAAGCGTCTAGAAAATTCTAGGAAACTACGACAGTACGTTGGGAAAGCATGCAGTCCCGATAGGGAGGAAGCTGCGGAGGCCACCTGCTACCCAATGGGGAGATATGATGGCAAAATATATGGACTAGCCCTGAGAAGGGGGAGTACGCATATAATAAGATGGTTAGCGAAGAGGGAAGACACGGGTCCGCCCGTAAGAGGGGACTGCACTGTGGCTGAATAAGCATATGGGATCGCCTAGTGGGTATCACGCATAGCGGGCACCTATGCCCAAAACGCGGGCTGACCAGCGGGCAGAGCTACAATGAAATGGGCCAGCAAGTGACTCCTCTGCTGAGTCAGTGCTGGGGGCCTTGAAGGAATCTGCAGGGCTCACCTAACGGGAAACTTTACTGACAGATGAAAAAGCACACATTTCTCATTTCTACGTGTTAGGGAGAATGGCGCAGCAAGCGTGTTTCAACACCTTAACTGAGTTGTTTCCTCAATCATCAAGGGTTACCTAATACCCTTGAGGAAACCGGCTCCACTCGCAGATTTGCAAATGTATTAGGTGTCTCCCAGCCTGCAGCTCAACAGATGTCTGTTAGAGAGGCTCCCGGTCCACGCGACCAAGAGGATGCGATGCTCCAAGTGGAGTGCGCACACACTCTCGGGGGACACGGCTCGCCCTGGCTCTGGTAAGCGAGGGAGATGGCATCCACTATGCAATGGGCCAACCTCTGTTTCAATACGGCACTTCCCTGCTGCCGACCGCCATAGCAGACGAAGAGCTGCTCAGATAATCTAAAGCTCTGAGTGCGGTCCAGATAAATACGCAAAATGCGAACTGGAAAAAGTAAGAAAAGGGCTGGGTCTGCCTCCTCCGGGGGCAGCGCTTGCAGGCTCAATACCTGGCCTTAAAACGGTGTGGTAGGAACCTTTGGCACATATCCCAAGCCAGCTCGAATTACTAGCACGAGTAATTTTTTACGAATTTAGGAGGCCTGCAGAACCATTGCTCTATATGTTATTGCACTGCCCACTAGCGTATTGGCACCAACCTCTCTAAACAATTTTTTAAACAAATTAAAAACTGGTGCTTTTAAATAATGCAATTTCAGTAAAAGTCAATGGGACACTTTTTGGCTGGATATTTTGCAAAAAATCTGTTAAGTATTTTGGAAAACAGCCCTGTTATGTTTGTTCTAGTGTTAAATGTGTTTCAGTAGTACATCAGTAACTGACCTGTCACAGACAGTGATATCCATCACATCAGGCCTGTTGAACTCAGAAGAAGTTCTTGATGAGTGGAGTAACCAGTTTGACCCAGAGCTTTACATGGCGGTCCGGCTGGTTAAAAGTGGAGTTTGACACTTGCGTTGAGCTCTGATATAACACCTCCTGCTCCTAAACAAGACAGAGAACACAACTTTTCTTTTATCTGTGTCAAATCTCAAGCGTTACATAATCACAGGGTTTTTCTCGTAAAAACGATCTTTAGCAACTGATAAGTGAAGATTACAGGAATCCTGCACTTCACAAACTATAAAAACTGATAACGCTTACAATTAATTAATCTTTATTATAGCCTCTCTTCCCAGATCTATCAGTAAAGGCAAGTGATTATGTCCTATCTTTTATGTAATTTAGTTTAAGGCATGAAAGATAAGAGAATCTGTTGCCATCCTGTATGAGTGAAAAGCTGTACAAACAATAACTTTATGCCGAAAATACTAAAATCTCATATTGCAATGCTCATCAAAGTGTAAGAGTGATAAAAACTTGACTTCATGGTTTAATGATACCTTGTTTAGGCTGCAATAAAACAAATCATTTGATGATGTTTACAGTGCAGCTATAAACCAGAAAAAACATCATACTAAAGTACAGTAGTAGTACCAAGGGTACAAGTGTGTGATATTATTAATATTGTGATTGTTGTTTATTAGTGTACACAACGTGAATTATTAAAGGGATAGTTTACTCTAAAAATGAATATTTTGTCATCATTTACTCATACTTACCCCCAATAGCTTCAAATTTTTTTTAAGTTGATTTTTTTTCTGAGGAAAGCAAAAGAAGTTATTTTGAAGAATGTTGAAAACCGGTAACCATAAACATTAATCTCCGGAAAAACAAATACTATGCAATACATTTGCACTATGCACCATTTTTCGAAATATCTTAATTTGTGTTCCCCAAAAGAAAGACACACAAACAGGTTTGTGACAAATGAACGACGAGTAAATGATAACAGAATTTTCACATTCACTTCTGCAACCTTCAGAAAGTCTCGTTATTCAAATTGAACAATTTTGAAAAGTGTTTATAATTTGAGCACTAATACACCACTTTATAAAACTTATTAAATATATGAATTGAATTTAAAGAACATAATACTAATGAATACAGCGGCGAAAATAAGCATTGAACAAGTCATGTTTTTTCCTGGGATTAATATTTCTAAAGGAGCTGTTGACATAGAATTCAATCAGATTTTGGTAAAAACCCAAACAATACAAACAAAAAAAATAAATCTGAAAAATGAGTTATGTGTAATTACAATAAAATGACTCAAGGACAAAGTACTGAACTACTGAAAAGTAATTAATACTTTCTATAGACCATTTCGATGTGATGATTGGCCCATGAGCATTTCCTGCTTGTTGTTAAACTATTTCCTAAGTGTAACAAGAAGCAATTCAATAATAACTTGCCATTAAATAAGCTTATCAATAAGTGTATTTTCTTTTATTCTCTGAAGCTATGGAAAATAAAAATGTAAAACAGGAAATTCGTTAGGACAACTGTTATTGTTTACATTTCTCAAAATGGCTTATAAAAGGACTTTTTTGGTGATGGCAGCTTAAAGACACCTCTCATATGGACAATGAAGTCACAATTATTGCTCAGGTGTGAGTTTTTTTAAAAAAAAAGTACAAATCTATCAAATCTGAGCTTTAATCTGTATTTTGTAGACCTTTTTCTTGGCAGCTGCATAGAGGGCGCCATAGCAACCAGCGGTAGAATGTTTGAAATGTATGTGGTAAAGCTGTTATAATCTGTCAGACATGGTTCAAGCGCGAGAGAAAAACGTTCTCCTAGTTTACGTGTTTGACATCAGAAAAAGTGTGTCTGTTTTCCCACATACACGCACGCACGCACGCACGCACGCACACGCACGCACACACACACACACACACACACACACACACACACACACACACACACACACACACTTAGCATTCTCCTTGCGCATCCACGCAAAGCATAATGGGTAATTTTGCATTCTAAGAAAAAGGTCTATTTTGGATTCGAGTCAGGTGATTGGTTGGGCCAATCTACAGCTTGATTTTCCTTTTGGCTGTGTTTTTGTCTTTATGAAATGTCCAATTTGGCTTCATCTTCATCATCTTGCTAATGTAGATGTTGGACTGAAGCAGCTAATATTGAGGCAGAGGGTTGCTGAAGAACTGCCAAGAGATTTTAGCTGTTGTCTGGGCTTTTACTGCCTTTCTACACCTCCCTTTTTTCATGTGTTCAATACTTTTTCCCTGCGTCATTTCATTTTATTATGCATAACTTCATTTGTAAACTATTTAGATTTGATTTCTTTGTATATATGGATTTATTTGGCTGTTCCCAACATCTGGGGAAATTTTCATGGCCTTTAGAAATATGTTTTCTGAGAAAAACGGTGACGTGTTCAAGACTTATTTTCTCCGCTGTTTATATAATCACGATACAAGAATGCTAAAAATGCCATGACCTATTTAAACTGTCACATGACATCTCGGGATTTAAAGGTTACAAGAGCCAAAACTTCAAGAAACACAGTTTAAGAGGAAATCCAACCTGTTGAAGTTGCGTTTGGAGTTCCTCGTTCTCTGTTACTATAGCGATCTGAGCCTCCAGATCCCTGTGCACAGAGCGATAGCCGAAATTTGGGGAGCCAATCAGGGTGAGGCAGGGGCAGTCTCTTCCTCCTACATAATACCACAGACCTGTAAAATAATGACCCAAATGTGAATAAACTGGCCAGAAATGATGATAATGTGCTTTATGTCATGTTTTATAATACTAGACAAGTATGACACACATTTTACAATGATGCATTTGGCACATGCTTTAAAGCAGGTCACAATTGCAAACGTCTTTTTTTAACAGTGTGTGCGTGTGTTTCCTTGTCACATGAGCGTAACTGTCTGTAGAACATATTTCATTTCCTTTGTCAACAATGCAAAAGTTATCAAAAAAAAAAAAAAAAAAAAAACTGTCAGTCAAAGTACGTACATGATCCAAGCATGTGTTCTATTAATAGGCGGCAGGCATTGCTTGCCACTTCAAACACCTGCGAACAATAACCACCCTTGCCTGAGGTTGTGTTCTTGTTGATGAAAAGTGGAGTATCAGGTAACACGACTGCCGGGAATACTCGAAAATGAATTCCTCAGGACTTCCTTGTGGACACTAATGCAATTAGCTTTTATAAACGGCGTATATAAATGTAATTCAATTACAAGACAATACAAAAATGTATAATAATAAAAACAAAACACAACATGTAAGTATTTCTATTTTTGAGCTTTTTGTTTCAAAAGTGACATTACATTTTCAAAAAAAAAAAAAGGAAAAATTAGGAAACATAATGGTTTTATTTAATGATCTATATGCATTTCCACTGCTAATACACTCATTTTTTATAATACCACATGGTTGGTTGTGAGACAACGAGGGGAGGTCGCTTAGGAATTTCCAAAAATTGTACCAATCGATACTGAAATTTCCCGCAAACATTTAATCGCTGTTGAGCACGTTCTTAAACAACACTGATTTGCTATTGTATTCACATATTTAACAGAAATGTTAAACATTGTACCCACTATGCTCATTAAGTGAGGTTAATATTAAATTAAACAACTGAATAATGACTATAAAAATGATATAGTTGTTAGACTGTTGCACTGTTTTTGTGTTGTCAACAAGCTTGTTTATTTAGTTCCTACTGGTGCGTGTGCAGCGTTGTGTACAACGTTTGTATGTTTATAACCATCTCCGAGGATAGTGGGGGTCATGAGTCACTGAAATTGTTATTTTGGCCGTCACTAGCTAAAAAGTTTGGGAACCCCTGACCTATATTCTAATCATGAAGTTTGAGGTACCAATTATTTAATAAATGATTACATGTGATTAAAAATTTAATGCACTTTTTAAATATTTCCCATTTTCAATTTCAAAAAGCTCCATATGATTTTCTTTAATGATGCAAAAATAGTGTTTTAAAAGCTAAAAGGTTTGTTTTTTTTTTAACTTTTTTTGTTAAATTTTTACATTCACACTGGAACCCAACAAACCAGAATAGAATAAAATGCAAGAAGGAAGACCTTTGACTGTCTTTGTGTACTTTATAGCAGTGCTCTCTTTCCATTTCTACTTAAAAACATGATTACAAAGGCCCATATGATTATTCCATTTAAATACTTATCACAAATAAGTTATACTATGTCTCTTTTTTGTTCAACATAATAGTGGTCCTGTCATGTCCAGTATAATATAATATAATATAATATAATATAATATAATATAATATAATATAATATAATATAATACGAGCAATATCACACGAGTAGCAGTACGATGTGGCTGTATATCGCCACTGGTGGGAGGCGTGCGTTGGCCGAGTACCTTAGTGTCCCACCAGTGACAATATACAGCCACATCCCACTGCTATTTGAATATTATTAGTATTATTAGTATTTGAATGATTCTCTAGCGTAATGTCTAAAGTGATGACAAAACAGGTCATTTTCCTCACATTTTAAGATTATAAGGCTGAAATGGCATCTTAGTCTTCAGGGATTTCCAAGTATTTCTCTGTTGCAATCGGTAGATCACAATATTACTATGGTATAAACACAGCACTACAACATCCAAAAATAGAGACAGACCAATTTAGAAATTTTTTTACCTGTGTAATAATGATTTGATCAGCTGTACTTTGAAATGATGCTGTTCTCTTAGTGCTTATTATGCTGTCTCTGTCGTCCATCTTTTTGATGAACATCGTCAATCGTCATTGCTCAAAGACAGGCTTATGGCCGCTGACGTGCTCTCTCAGAAACCATAAATATTTAGAATAGGCACTGTCCTTATAAATAAACTGCATAGTTGCGATCTAAACAACTACACTCTCAACTAGAAAAGCCTCAAATTTACATTATGTTGCCCAACATAATGACCCGAGAGAGTTTTTAAAATGCTGCTTCTGGGAAGGTTTGGTTTAGAATTAGTAAATTAATGATGCAATTACAAGTGAACGCCATGTGATGGCAGTATTGCATGTGGTTCAGCTAGTGCAACCAGTAGAATTAGAACACGCTCTCGGATATTAAAATGCACTCGACAGTTAATGACCGAACGTGCTTTATGAGTTATAAGAGGTGCCTCTTTTGAATAGTTTACTACGGCCGCACGGGTTTTGTTTTGCGAGGGCACCAGGCTTATTGTTCACATTAACACACTTATAATAACATGACTTGGAATAACAAAGACCAAGATTCTTCTTCCGTTTTATTTTATAGTTTTATAATGATTGATATGAGCATATTAATACAAGCTCAAATGAGATTGTTGTGAATTTGACTCCAATTATATAATAATTGCTGTTTAAATGTGTTGATTTTTGTTATAGAATATTTTCCATGCATACATTCACTTTAAAAAGTTCTTTTATCAAAGATTTGTGGTTTTATCAAGTTGTATGATGATTGATCCGTATATTCGTATAAGCAGTGCAAATTAGATTATTGTAAATTTGACTGAATAATAAACTTCATGAATTATTTTTAATGTGTTTAATATGAGATCTTTTCTATCAGACAATATCTTTTCTATTCTCCATTGTAAAAATTATTTCATTATTATTATTATATCTTATAAGGGATTATTTTATTGTTTTATGATGATTGATAAGTAAAAAAATAGCAGTGCAAATTAACTTGACTTGTAAATTTGACTTAATAATATATACATTAAAAAAAAATCTGTTTTGTGTTAATGTGACATGTTTTTGTCCGATATTACATGTTCTATGCATACTGCCACTATAAATAAAAGTAATTTTTTTGAAGAATTTGACATGTGGCCCTTCACTTGGTTTGAAAAACTTGATGTGGCCCTCAGGTCTAAAAAGTTTGCCCACCACTGCTGTAGAGTGTCCTCTGCTTGTCACTATGTGGGCTGAGTAATACACAAGGGTGAAGGGTTAAGAGGCTGGACGAGTGCTGTTACTGACAGAATAATCGCATGACTATCAGCCAATCACATTCGAGAACCAGACAGAACTGTTGTATAGAATATAATACAATATAATAGAAAGTAAATTATATATCATAATTAATCACATCCAAAATAAAAGTATGTTTTTACATAATTAATGTGTTTGTATTATATATTTATTATGTTTAGTTGATACACACATATATAGAAACTAAACTATTTAAAAAATCATTTATTAAATAGATATTTTAATTTATATATAATTTGTATCACATACATATTTTTATATATATGCATGCCTATGTATTTATATATACATAATCCATATATACTACTCTATATAAATATGTAGTACACACACTTTAATTATGTCAAAACAAACTTTTATTTTGGATGCGATAAAATTTTTGCCCAGCACGAATCATAATATAAATATTATGTGATGAATGTGCCTGATTGTCTATTTCATTTTTACATTTAATGTCTCTAAGAGAAAAGTAAACAACCTGCTGCAAACTTTGAATGACTGCCAATGAAAAAGAAAAACATGTCTTTTGGTGACAGACTGATATGTCAAACACTTGTGAAACGGAGTCCAGCTATCTGTCTGTTTCCTGAAGCGTGCGGGTCTCTTGCAGGTTGAAGGTCAGTGTCTGAATGTGGGCTAATGCTCATTGATTGTCTGTGTAGGCCAGCAGCGGGACCTCTGCACCCTGTCTGTTCCCACTTCAGCTCCACTGTTTACAAGAAATGACGGCGCGACAAGGCTTTATCTAATAAGCCAGACTTCTCAACAGGAGCATGAAATTGAATTCCACTGATGCTGCTCAGGTTTGTAAGCATCTATTTGTCTCTAGACATCACTTTATTCCGTCCCCTTCAGGTCAAGGGCTTTTTCTTAAAGAGATAGCTCACCCAAAACATGAAAATTCTGTCATTATTTAGATTTAATCATGTCAAATTGTTGCAAACTGGCTTGATTTATTTTTACTTTTGAACACAAAAGGAAGACAGTGAAGAATGCTGGGGGAGAAAACAGTCATTGACTTCCAACATTCTTCAGAAACTTAGAATTTAATTCATTCAGTCAGGAAGGCTCTCAAAGTATCTGTCCATGACCAAAATGAGACATCCGGTGGAGAGTAGCAGACTCTGAAATGAGATGCAGATTCAGAGTTCCACATGAGGTGGGTATTAATTAAAAAATGATACAAATATTACGAACGTAAACATATGGTAAGCAGGTTACATTGTAATCCAGTGTCCTAACAACACGCTACATGATAAGATGCTCGGTGATAAGCAATTTTCTGTTTGCACCAGATGAAAAAAAAAAAACTGAAATTTAACCCTATAAAGTCCACTGTTGCTGAATTACAAAATCACTTTTAACAATTCGAAAAAAAAAAAAAAAAAAGGCACGGGTCCTATTGTGTGCCCTCACAATGAAATTGGATAGAAAAAGTGTTTATAGGTCTGGTCATCCTGCCGTGAGCTTACTCTACCAGCAATTCTTTAAATATTTTTTTGTGTTTATTACAATGTCTAGAAGACATACATGTTTAGGTATTTTAGAAAAACATTAATAAAATTTGATTTAGAGCTTATTAGGTCTGTGTTGTAATTCTACAATGTTGGGTCAGAGTGGTAGACTGCTGCATTGTTGAATGACATATTGAATTGTTGCCTAGTTGTGTGACATATACTGCTAAGGGGCTAAGTAAGTGAATAACTCTGCAAACGAATGCATATATGCACTGTATACCTGTTCAGACAGTGAGTACAGATACAGAAATTCTGCTCACAACTAGGTTCAATGTTGCAATATTACGTTTCCCCACATTACCAAAATGTAAAAAAAGGTAAAAATAAATAAATAAATAAATGTTTAATTCCTACATCAGAGGCCTCGTAAAACAATATCTGAGGGGTCAATTTGTTTTTTGCTAATTTCTTTCTGTATTTGGGTATTACAGGGTTAAATAAAGCCATTTAGAAGCACAGAATAATGCACTTAGTCCTCTCCAATGAAATGGTGAGGTTTATAACCTAATTAATACATATTAAACAGCTTTAACATTATTATTATTATTATTATTTTAAGATTAAGATTTTTGGCATTTTTGCATTTATTAAGTGGGTAGGACAGTATTTTAGGCAGGAAGCGAAGTGGGAGAGAGAGAGAGAGAGAGGGGGGGGGGGGGGGGGGGGGTTCTGCTCACAACCAGCTTAACGCTGCAATATTACAACATTTTCCTAAAACTTACCAAAATGTAAAAAAAAAAAATCCTGAGGCCTAATAAAACAATATCTGATAGGTCAAAAAAATTGCTCATTTTTTTCTGTACTTGAGTCTTAAAGGGTTAAATACAGCCATTCAGAAAGCACAGAATGGTGCACTTACTGCACTCCAACAAAATGGTAAGGTTTATAGCCTACTTAATTTGTATTAAACTGTTTTAACATTATTAAATGTACATGCTGAATGATTGAAATTTGTTGTCTTGCACTTTAGAGTCACAGCTCTAAAAGTGATGCTGCTTTACAGAGTAAAGCACATGAGGTGTACCTGAGGGAAACATGTCAGTTTATTGATGTTCAGCTGCAAGAACTAGAAGCTGTTCCTAAAATATATATTTCAGGTGTTGGTTAGAACAAAAACTTATTTTAATATGCAAAATATTCTATCTTGTGTGCAGTTGCTTTTATTTAGAACACGGTTTATATCAGCCTTTAGGCTCGACAGGTAGGCACACATCTGTTGGTATTG
The DNA here is from genome assembly GCF_052040795.2 of Danio rerio. Lineage (NCBI taxonomy): Eukaryota > Metazoa > Chordata > Actinopteri > Cypriniformes > Danionidae > Danio > Danio rerio. The sequence goes on from NC_141032.1 coordinate 36,704,980, forward strand.
TCAATCTGGCAACCTGCGCTTGCATGCGTTTTGAACCAGCAATGCAATATCAAGTTCTACCACTGGATGTCAAACTTATATACTGCTCCTTTAAAGTCCATAAGGACATTCAGTTAATGCCATGTTAGCCAACAAAAAAATGTACAGTGGAGATCGAAATTAGAGAAAAGTAAAAAGAGCAGATTCTTTCATATTTTGATGAGTTACAAATATTCTGCAGTACAGTACAAAAAATATTTGAAAGAACGCTTAACAAATTTAGAGACACTTTCAGATTTCTTGCAGTACTGGTAAAAATCTGGCGATAACTACCTTAATTGCTTGACAAACCCTGTTTAACATGCAGTCTATGGGCACCACAAGATAATCAGGCTGATTTTCAACAATTTCTCACCTTCCAACAATCCTAGGTATGTCCAAAATACGATTATCTTGGTGGTTCTCAAGATCATCTCCTCAGATCTTCCTGGGGTGTGAGGTGTTAAAGGTTGCACAAAATTAAAACACTCTTCACTCAGCCTCCCAAAAAAACTTAACAAAAGAAAAACACTCCCTTACTCTAGCATTTTAATCTCTCTCTTTTTATAATTAGCACTTTCTGTGTGTAGTGCCTCTTCTTGTTGATTTGCTGAATGTCTCCTCAATTGTAAGTCGCTTTAGACAAAAACATTTGCCAAATGGATAAATGTAAAGTTGTAGCCAACTTTAAAATAATGAAGATTATACATTATTACTTCTGAATGAAGTTAAGTGGTCATAAACTGTTCTCTAATTTAGATCTCCACTCTAAATGAAAGCCAAACTCGCTCTTGCAAACACCAGCAGCAGGATGAGAAACAACATTGTGTCGATTCAGCTGCTCTTGGCTCAGTGCTGCATTTGATTTCTGCTAAATAACATGCTGAAACAGTGAAGCTGAAATATGTCCGACAACAGCCAAAAACCCCGGCCAAAGCACACCTCTGGTTTAGAGTGAAAACATCACATGTGTCTGGCAGCCTCTGTGTCCAGGAAGAACTCGGAGGCTATTCAATCAGAGGTGCTGGGAAACCTGCTCTGCGCATTCAATTATGAGCTTTCCTGTTACACCCAGGTTTTGGGAACTGGGCTGATCTAAAAAAGAAAACAGTGCTGAAAAGAAAATATAAACACCTACCTTTTGCATGAAACGTCCAATCAGGGCGATGGTATTCATGCAAGTGGACACGACTCTGTTGGCCAAGCTGACACACCTGAAAAGGACAGAATGCTGAGTGTAAAAGAGTAAAGAGTGTAAAAACAACAAAATTATGATATATGATTATGATTTTCTTTCCTTTAATATAATAATGCTATTTTGATCTCTCAAATAAATCACACAATCCCAAAAGGTTTTCAATTTATCATTATTCATCAGAACTCAGCTTTGCTATTACATAAATAAATAAAAATACATACATTATGTTAATGTACATCTCACTTTTTACACATATTTTAAAACAAATGAATGCAGCTATCAATAACACCAAAGTAATACATTACTATTTTAAATTATATTAACATCTCCCTGTATTCCTCTTTAAACAACATTTAAATAAATGCAGCTTTGAAAATTTATCACAATCACAAACAATAAACCGTAATGTAACTTAAACAGTACAGTGTATCCGGAAAGTATTGATAGCACTTCACTTTTTTCACAATTTGTTGTTACAGCCCTATTCCAAAATGGATTCAATTAATTTATTTCCTAAAAGTTTTACACACAACACCCCATAATGACTATGTGAAAAAAAAATATTTTTTTAATTGTTGCAAATTGGTTAAAAATAAAAAAACCTAAAAAATCACATGTACATAAGTATTTAGAGCCTTTGCCGTGAAGCTCAGGTACATTCTGTTTTCACTGATAATTCTTGAGAATGGCTTCACCTTTGGTAATTCAGTTGATTGGGCATGATTTGAAAAGGCATACACCTGTATATATAAGGTCCCAGGGTTGACAGTGCATGTCATGCAAGTGAATGAGAGTTTAGAGAAAACCAGGCCCTGCTCATCACTAAGCTTATACCATCTATACAGTGAAGCATGGTGGTGGCAGCATCATGCTGTAAGGAAGGCAGCATGAACTGGAAGACTAGTCAGGATAGAGGGAAAGATGAATGCGATGAGGAAGATAAGGCTGTAATTGCTGCCAAAGGTGCATCAAAGTATTAAGCAAAGGCAGTGAATACATGTGACTTTTATAAATTTGCAACATTTAAAAAAAAACCTCTTTTTTCACATTGTCATTATGGGGTATTGTGTGTAGAATTTTGAGGAAATAAATTAATTTAATCCATTTTGGAATAAGGCTATAACTTAAAAAAATGAAAAAAGTGAAGCGCTATAAATACTTTCTGAATGCACTGTAGCATACATTACAATTTGTCAGCTATAAATTTTGGTAAATTCAGATTTAAATGTATGTTCTGGATGCAAATTATGATGTTAATTAAAAATTCATGAGATGTTTGGAATGATGACAAAAACTGCTAATTAAAAAACATTTTAGCGGTATATTTTTTGTTAGATTTTCTATTTTGCATTCTTGTTTTGTGTGTAAAACAAAGTATTATAAATATACAATAAATCAATATCCAATAAACCTAATATCCATAAGTCACTTGAATTGTATAGTTAAAGTACAAATTAGTATCTCCCCTGTGAAATATTTATTCTTTTTCAACTATTTCTCAAGGGATATTTAACAGCAAAGGAATCTTCCACAGTATTTTCGATAATATTTTTTCTTCTGGAGAAACCCCTTATTTGTTTTATTTTGGCTAGAATGAAAGCAGTTATTAATTTTTTAAAAGCATTTTATGGTCAATATTATTAGCCCTCTTAAGCAATTTTTTTTCCGATTCTCTATGGCAGGGGTGTCAAACTCAATTCCTGGAGGGCCGAAGCCCTGCACAGTTTAGTTCCAACACACTTACCTGTAGGTTTCAAACAAGCCTGAAGGACTCAATTATTTTGATCAGGTGTGTTTAATTAGGGTTGGAACTAAACTGTGCAGAGCTGCGGCCTTTTTGGAACTGAGTTTGACACCTGTGCTCTATGGAACAAACCATTGTTATACAATGACTTGCCGAATTACCCTAACTTGCCTATTTAACCTAATTAACCTAGTTCATCCTTTAAAATGTCACTTTAAGTTGAATACTAGTATCTTGAAAAATATCTAATAAAATATTATGTACTGGGCAGCATGGTGGCTCAGTGGTTAGCACTGTCGCCTCACAGCAAGAAGGGCGCTGGTTCGAGTTCCAGCTGGGCCGGTAGGCATTTCATTCTGCTGTGACGACCCCTGATAAATAAGGGAAATAAATGAATGAATGAATGAATAAATACTATGTACTGTCATCCTGGCAAAGATAAAAGAAATCCGCTATTAGAAATGAGTTATTAGAACTATTATGTTTAGAAATGCATTGAAAAAGTCTTCTTTTTGTTAAACAGAAATTGGGAAAAAAATATACAGGAGGGTAAAAATTCAGGAGGGATAATAATTCTGACTTCAACCGTACATTAATGCATGCCTCTGTAATGTTGCCTGACAACTGTAATTACCGTAATAATAAATATAACCTATAGTTACATCCTGTCCACAATAGACGTGGGCGGCATGACTTGACAAAACTAAATTGCTCCTTTTATTTAAAAAATAAAGCCATTTACACTAAAGCATTCATCTCTTTCAAACACAAGTATACACACATCACACTGCCCAGCCCTACGGCAAAATGTAAAGAAAAATCACACCTTATTGTAGAACTGCCGGGCGAGGTGAACGTAGGCCTCTGGAATTGCCCCAGCTACTCCTTTGGCTCCAAAAAACCCATTAACCTCAGGAGAGGCCATAAGAATACGATAGTCTGCCTCTGCGCCTAAAACCAGCTGCATGTATGTGCGTGTCAGGTTGAAGTAGCCCGACGTCAGGTAAACCACAGCATCTCCACCAGCCTCTGTAAGCAGTCGTTTGGTCACTTGTTCATCTAGATGGATGCCTAGAGGTTTCATTTGCACCAAGGGAAAGATCCAGGTGTCGTTTGGCGATGTCCCGTTTGAGTCTGGATGGTCGGAGCATTCCGTTTTTAGCATGCTTTGTCGGATGCGGGCAGTGTTCACCACCTCCATGATCCGTCTCTGGGCCGATTCTGAAAAATCTGCTCTGTTGCCTGGTAGAATAAAGACAGAGCACATCTGAGAATGTTTGACTTAGAAATGTTGGATAAATTTACTGTAGGCTGAGATTCAAAACCATTTTAAGTACCCAGTCAGAGGTTTGGTAAAATTTTCAGGCCACATTTATTTAGTTTTTTACTTGAGAAGACAATCATTATATATGTTAAGCTCTGTGAAAGAAAGCCCTGGTAGAGATAAATGTGGAATATAATGACATTTTATTAACTATTATAACAATTATTGAGCTCCGTTTTCCCCCACAAGTACAGAAACATGTGGTATGGGTGAATTGGGGGAGCTAAATTGTCCGTAGTGTATGTGTGTGAAAGAGTGTGTATTTGTGTGTCTTTTTAAAAAAATGTATTTCATTCCTTTTATTTTTTGGCAGTCATTACTTTATTTGACCCTTCAGAAATAATGTTAATGCACTATTATCTTGCACAAGTTTTATAATGATCAATGTTGAAATCAACATGATATATTTATTTAAACACTGATTCCTTACCAGGATTATTTAAAAAGGTCAACATATATATATATATATATATATATATATATATATATATATATATATATATATATATATATATATATATTTTTTTTTTTTTTTTTTTAATAAAACTGTTAATACAGTAACATTAAATCAATTTAATATGCATCCTTACTAAATTTAAGGATTACTTTCTTTAAAAAAAAATACAACAAATGAATACAAATTAGGTGATGCAGTGGCGCAGTATGTAGTGCTGTCGCCTCACAGCAAGAAGGTCACTGGTTCGAGCCTCAGCTGGGAGTTTCTGTGTGGAATTTGCATGTTCTCCCTGCATTCGTGTGGGTTTCCTCCGGGTGCTCCGGTTTCCCCCACAGTACAAAGACATGTGGTTCAGGTGAATTAAGTAGGCTAAATTGACGTAGTGTATGAGTGTGTATGGGTGTTTCCCAGAGATGGGTTGTGGCTGGAAGGGCATCCGCTGCGTAAAACATTTGCTGGATAAGTTGGTGGTTCATTCCACTGTGGCGACCCCAGATTAATAAAGGGACTAAGCAAAAAAAAAAAAAAAGAATGAATGAATACAAATTATATAAATATGAATTGATATTGAGACCCATAAAAAAATCTTGCTCTCTACAAATAATAAAATATTGCTTTCATCGAAGCATTTATATATTAAAAGAGACCTATTTATCCCTTTTACAAGATCTAACATAAGTCTTTTGTGTCTCCAGAATGTGTCTGTAAAGTTTCAGTTCAAAATATCCATCAGATTATTTATTATAGCCTCCTGAATATGCCAATTTTGGGGTCGGAGTACATTGCAGCTGTTTTTGTAGCATTTTGTGGCTTTAATTGCAAATAAGCCGTTTCGCCCCGCCCACCATTTCCATATGCTCATCTGCTTCTCATTATGCGTTACGTCAGATAAACAGCATAGTGACAGATACAGACTTGGATGAAGCTGAAATACAGCTTAATAGTCAAAAACACAAAGTAAGTATATTTGATATATTGGGATGACGTTTATTCAAGCCTTTCTAAAATGATAAGTCTAACACAAATGCTGTTTGCAGTACATACAAACACATCCAGTAGCATTTACTAACACCAGGTCGGGGTAATTATAGCGGTTAAGAATTACATTGCAATATTACTATCTTTTTTACAAACATGCTCTGTTTGAAAAATTTTTTAAACTTAGAAATCTTATTAAAAAAAATCACAAAAAAATTTAACAAATATTTTAATCACAGTTTAATTGCAAAAAAAAAAAAACTTGCATTGGGCCTCATAATCACTGGGATTTGGGTCATATTTTAATGTCAGGAAAAAAAAGAGATTTGTAGTGTTTATATCACTCCAATTTAGTGAACACACTATTCCAACAGGTAGTCCTGTACAAACAGCTTACAAACGTTCATTTTCATCATAATTGCCCATTAATGTATGTACAGTGTTTTTTTTTACTTGATTCAATATCAGCTCTGCCACTTAAATTATTGTAAAACCATTTATTCAGCTCCTACAAAAATGTTTTGCCTGAAATGTTTATAAAAGACGTTTCTATTTCCACATGCATGGCAGCATAACTCTCTAGGTTTTTTTAAAGCATTTTTCAAACATCTTTGGCATCAGGTATTTTGGCTTGATTAACAAAGATAACAAATGATTCTGAGGAACTGATCTTAACAGGGTGTTTACGTTCACGCTCATTTGAACAGGTATGCAAGCGAAGTGACACGCAATCAGTTTTCCTCCAATCAGATACATCCTATCAAGTACTTGCTCATGCGAGATCCTGCAAATGCATGATCAAAAACCTCAGAGACGCGGGTCAATAACTGCTGACCGTCTGGAAAGGAGCTCTGTCAAACCATGGCGCCTCTGCTAGACATAATGTGCCACGGTGAGTCATAGCAAGAGAGATAATCTGTAAATAATGAATTAGCTTCAGGGCAGAACGCTGTATGTTGGTAATGTATGGTAGAAGCCTGCTGCTCCACGGTGTCTGTGCTTATTTGGTTAACAGCAGATCAGAATATTCTGTTTGTTAAATGCAGAGAACAAGGGGAAAAAAGTGAAAGCCTCCACAAATATGTGTGGCCGGCTAAGAACAAATAAACGGCTCTTTGAAGAGGGATACAGGGGCTTTCCCCGCGGACTTAAAGCTAGCCACCCCGAGCCTTCAGGCCTCAGAGGTCTAAACACATCCAGTTAACAGGGCCATGAAGTTCAGCCGCTCTTACCGACAGACTGTGGGATCCAATTACTGGAGATACAGAGGCAGGACTGTTTTGCTGACTCAGCGGACAGGCTTCTCAATGGACCAGCACTACTGAAGAGATCTGTTCAGCCAACTTATTTTTCATTCCTTGCTTAACGAATAAAAATACGATTCAAAAACTTTTGCAGTTGTCTCATGATATCCGGATGCTAATAGTGTGTTTACACTGTAAAAAATGCTGGGTTCTACACAATTCCTTCATGTTGTCCCAACACAAATTGATTAGGTTAACTTAATTGTTTTTACAAATCTAAGTGGATTGAACATAAAAAAATGAAGTTGTCCCAACCTTTATTTTATAAATGTATTCATTGAAAATCTTCAAAGTTCTGCACATGCCTGAAGGGATTCAATAATTATTGGCCCGTTTGTTGGCAGAAACTATAATGAAATGTCTAAAGTGATAATCATTTAGATTGTTCTGATCCAGATCTGGTTTCATCTATCAACCTAAAATCCATTACCTTTTGTTGGCATAGTCTGGAGATAATCTCAAATTTTGCTAATATCAGACCGGTTTCTATGATATAATTAATATCAATGGATTCTTTGGTCATGCCTAGAACAATCTAAATTAGGGATGTTCAGATATGATCTGCGGTTTCAGACCCAATCGGAATCAGAAGTTATTTGAGGTAATGTCTGATTTCGGTCGACTCTAAATCCGTGTTTATATATATAATTCTCATTATTTTTAAAAACTCTTTCTTGACTTCACACAGAAACAGCAACGCGTGTGGAATGACATCACTTTTTTGCAGAGGCGCTATAGACTTACCAACCCACGTCACACGACGTCACACGAGTTCCCGGTTGCAAAAAGAGACCGGTTGCAATAGCAAACATGTTGTGTTGTGACTTTTACCATGCAACACACTGATTTTAATGCCAACAGCAGACATCTTTGGCTAAAAGGGAGCTGAACGAAGTGACGACCTAATTAAAAATGCTGGACTCTGCAGTTCTCGTTATATCAGGTAGGTTCACGCTATGCTGATTCATACACTACTCGTTGTTGTTTGCAACAATTTCAGCAAAAAGAGTTATATATGGTCAATTAAACTGCGGACAGTAAATGCTAAGAATGAAACGTGAAAGTATAAGTTATTAAGGTAAAGTTGGTTTTATATTTACACAATTATTCAGTGACAACTTGTGACACACTCCCTATATTGTTTACCACGGCATTTTGAATATTTAGTCTGAAATAACCTGCAAGTGTAACTTGAAAACAACATTAACACTGTTTATTTGACTGTGAACAATGTTGTACTTTGATAGTCATTGGCCGCTAATATGATTTCGCTATTTAGAGTTTGCAAATAATACTTATGGAATTATATTATTAAGGAGAAAGTCCAAACGTGCAAATATGAAACAAACTTTACCTCTATGTATTCGTCAGAGGTCGCGTTAGACTCTGTCATTGTTTGTAATTTTGACGGAGAGGGTTGTTAAAATTCCTTCATAACCTATTATTGACTGTAAATTAATTAGCATATTTTCTAATATTCTAATTTTTAATTTTAATTTTTTATTATTATTATTTTATTAATTTTTGTTTATTATTATTAGTTTATTTTCTCTTGTCCTCTTTCCCCTTCTGCTTACTACTTACTACTATTATTATTATTTATTATTATTGTTGTTATTATTATTATTATTATGATTATTACTTGTCCTCTCCCTGATTTCCCATCCTCCCCTTTCCTCGACATCTTTGTCATAAATGGTATTACTTTTATTTTTTGTTATCATTATTATTATTACTGTTCTGACTTGTCCTGTTATCTTTTCATTATCATTATTACAAGTATTTATACCATTAACATTAGTAAGGTTGCAGTTGTTGTAGTTGTAAAGGTAGTAGTTGTAGTAGTAGTAGTAGTAGTAGTAGATGAAGTAGTAGTCATTGTAATAGTATCGATTGTTATTGAGTAATTGTTACGGAGATTATAGAAGTTGTAGTTCATGTAGTAGTAGATGTCATTGGTATAGTAGTAGCAGAAGTAGTAATGGTGTGGTTGTTACAGTAGTAGTAGTAGTCGTTGTTGGTGTAGTAATATCAGTAGTAGATGTTGTTGATGTTGATGTAGTAGAAGTGATTGTAGTAGTAGTAGTAGTGGTAGTAGTAGTAGTAGTCGCAGTAGACATTGTTGTATTAGTTGTAGCAAACGCTATAGTAGTATCAGTAGTGGTAGTCGTTGTAGTAGTATCAGTATTAGTAGACACATTAGTAGTCGTGGTTGTGGCTGTAGTAGAAGCAGTAGTAGTTGTAATATAAGTAACTTTCTGTAGTAGTAGTTGGTGTAGCACTTGTGATTTATTATTATTGTTGTCAGTTATTACTGTTGTCCTTTCTCTCTTTTTACTCTCATATTTACTATCATACATTAATAAGCATTGTTGTTACTCCCTACCTCTGACTGGTTTCTTTCTATATGTTTTATCTATATCTGTGACACTTGCTTCATTTATTGACTGTTATTGTTCCTAATGTATGTACTCTGACCTGTCCACCAAGTTACCTTTACATGCATACACACACTCACACGCACATACCAGTACCTGACTATTGTTGATGTTTTTGTTTTTTGTTTTGTTGCTTTGTATTTGTTATCTGTTGATGTTTTTTTGTATTTGTATGATTTTTGCATATTCTAATTTAAAAAAAAAAGCATATTTTCTAATAGCTTTTTTCATCCATATTTTAATAATGAACTTGCACGACAAGCATATAGCTAAATTATTCATTTATTTATTTGACAGAGGAACAAAAACTCATATCTGCCTTAACTCATATCTTCCTCCAGCGTCGACCTGAACTGGGTGCTTGCCTGTGCATAATCAAACGCATTAAGAGAAACTGATGAAAAAAAAGTGCCAAAAGTGTTTATTTACCTTAGCACTGAACATATCAATGACATACAAATTAGCCATGTATCTGTAAGTTTCGAAACAGGAATTTAAATTTTTCAATTTTAATAACAAAAAACTATTAAACCATATATAAAAAAATAAAGTTTCAATTTAGAATTGTTGAAAACTCATCACATTCAACATTTAATCACACACTCACTTAGATAGAGATGGGTTTTTAAAGGAAAATTATCATATAACTATAACTATAACTCTGGTAAAAGCTGGGATTCCTGGGCATGTCTCCTGCAACAGAAAAACCCCTCTCATTTGGGACTGAGGTTTCTGGGACATAGAGATATGATTTAGCCAAGGTTGACAGCAGTGGGTAACGTTGTGCATTGTCTTTCCACCACTTGAGAGGACAAGCCATGAGTGAGATACAAGTCAATGTCTGCATTAATCTAACAAGTCTGCTGTGTTTTTAGTCGAATTCCCCGACTTATATTTCACCACAGTCTGGCAGTACCTGCATATTGTTTTTTTCTTTCTGTCTCCTTTTTCGTATCTTTTTAGAAAGAAACCGAAATGCTTCCACACATCCGATTTAAAACCCGCTTTAGCTTCGATCATTTCCAGCTCTTTTTCTTCTCCGCTACTAGCAGCACACTCCATTTCAGCATTACTGGATCTGTAGTGAAAACAGACCGCAAAGGATGATGGCCACGCCTAGGCTGATGGGAATTGTAGTTCCCGCTACCTCCCGTTCGCTTCATTCGCCTAAGCAAACTTTTCTCAGCAATATAGTTTTATTGAGTCATGCGACTACGGTAATATTGAAAAAAATTACTACTGCGGTATGACGGTATTTACAATATTGTTACATCCCTAGCATCTTTGCTTCGGAAAGTCAACTTCTCCAGATATGGTTAACAGGAATCGGGCCAGTGCTTTACAGCCGCATCACAAACGCATGTGCGGGAGCGAGCTGCGGGCCTATGCTGCCATCCATTAAAAACCTTGTAGTCTACAGTAGGTCATAAAAGTTCATACAGTAGGTTATTCTTAAAAATGCATATTTGTACATTTACTTTCAGTAGGTGGTCAATTTGACTGTGGTGACCCCTGATAAATCAAGAACTAATCCAAAGGAAAATGAATGAATGAATGAATATTTACTTTCAAACTAATGCTAGTTCAAAGCCGTTTCAAAGCAAACCCTAAACACACTTTATTTTGGCCTGATTTTAGTGTTTGATTCTGCTTGAAATACACCAGACCTTTACTTTTACTGGAAATGATTTTTTTGGCACCTCTCGTCCTACATATCCCATCACAATTGAGCCGCATTTAGAAATGTCACCCTGACTGGAGCTTTTTAGTCTTCTCCACACTCCAGCTCGTCCTCCTTTTACCGTCATACTTCACTATTCTCGATGTTGGCTATCAGTCCATCGTTTCCCGTTGACCTCATTGTCTTGACAGACTGTAGCAAAGTCCAAATAGCTCCTTCCCGAATCTATCATCCTCCTGCATCTCTCCTTTCCAACCCTCCCAGCACAGATCACTTACCACCAGCAAGGTGACATCATTGCACTATTTCTGGGATCTGTGACAAACTGTGGGCCCGCTCCACCATGATTATGTCATCGAACGGCGCTGGGTTACGGATATGGACTGAAGCTGAATGAGCATAATCACTCATTGACTCGTTTCGCGCTCCTCACTGAGCCTGGGGACCGTAAGACACACTGGCTGAAGATCGGCATCTCAAAAAAAAAAACAGGCTTTGAGCTTCCTGTTATTTAACGCGTTACCACCACAGTGCTGGTTTTACGAGGAAATAAGTAACTTACCATCATATCTTCTGATTCATGCTTTTCAGAATGGGCGGAAACCACAAGTGTCAGTCATTTCTCTTATCAGGAATACTTTCATAGCCAGAAAAATGCTGATAAGGCTGCCTGATCACTTGCACTTAGAGAATCTAGCAGCACCTAAACAAGGATGCTCTTAATAAATAATAGATTTTCATACTACACGGTCCATTTTAACCAAGCAATGCACGTGGTTGTGTAGCACTGCATGCTTAAATTATCCACTGACGTTATTTATCGTACACACACAAACAGCTTTAATGAGGAAATAAGGGAAAGGGGAAACAGAAGTCATGTCCCATTGTTTTTTTGTAAAAGTAGAACATTAATACTGCCAAGATGACAAAAAGGAAAAGTATATCTCTGAAAAATTCAGGTTCTGTCTGCCTAACTTAATATATAAAGAATACATTTAAGTTTGAATATGTCCTTATTTAATGCAAACATAATACGTCCTTGATAAAAACAAGCCAAGTTAACGAGGCAAAAATTTCATATTTGTGTTTTTTTTTTTTTTTTACAATTTTATAACCAAAACAACTAAAACATATATTTCTTTTTCCTTTTTTTTTTTTTTTTTTTACAAATAAATGCTTATGTAATTTCATTTATTGCATATAGTTTCTTTGTAATGTACAAAACAAAAATCATACTAGCAAGATCTTAGCTAAAAAAAAAAAAAAAGATTTCTGTTTGTCTAATATAATTATATAATATAAAGAGCTTCAACTTTTTTGTGATAAAAAATTATATAACATATTGTATATACAAAGGAATTGTTCATATAATTCTTTTTCAAATTAAATGAAAAAATACTGAAAAATTTTTAATTTTACGCTCACACACATAAATAAAGGTTTAAGCAAATAATGGAGGACCAATCTATTTAAAAAATCTCCAATTCTCAAACTAACAGGCCATGGCTGCAGTAATCATAACAAGACATTTATCTTTCCAGATTTTAAAGAGCCACTTTTGCTGCCTGGATCCCAATAGTTGAACTTCAAATGAGTCAGTTCACAGTCATGACCTGCATCCCACACAATCTGTCACTCCAAATCAGCCTCCGAGCTAAGGAAGTGATGTTTGGCATGTTGTGAATGTGTTTCGACTTCTTCCTCATTTGCATAATTTCTCATAATTTAAGTAACTCAAGCCAGGTACACAGCAAATGCAAATGAACACCATAAGGAAATCTCAGTGAAATCCCCTCTTAGCCTCTTCAATGAACTACGGTATCATTTTGAATGGTGTATGACAATGCATATGCAGATCCCTCACACTTGCCTTTGTAAGGATGCACCCTTCCCTCCATCATCTCCACACTGTTGTCAGGCAGGAGCTGCATTGACACGTCACCCACGGCTCCAACCAGTTCAGCAAAGAAATCAGCAACTTCCTTGCAGTCCTCCAGAAGAACATAACGATCCTGCCGATTGGTGAAGTAGGAGTCGCTCAGATTGGCCCTGTATGAGATGATATCATACTCAAAGTTGGCAACTAATCATCCTACACTGAGCGGGGGCAGTTTTTGCATGAACTCCGTACAGTCTAAAAACAAACCATGATGAGCAAACACTGTGGGAACACTTTGGCTGGTATTTACATTGCACACATATTTTAGTTAACCAAACACAACAAATCACACTGTTTACGTATCAGTATCTTGCCGTGTTGTATCCAGTTTTGCTGTCACATATGAGTGATTGCAAGTATATTTAGTGTCTAAGATCATTATTTTCTTTTTAATTTAAATGGTTGTCCTGGGACAACCATTCCTGTCCATTAATCAGGGGTCGCCACAGCGGAATGAACCACCAACCTATCCAGCATATGTTTTATGTAGCGGATGCCCTTCCAGCCACAACCCAACACTGGGAAACACCCACAAACACTCTCACACACATACACTATGACCAATTTAGCTAATTCAATTCACCTGTACCGCATGTCTTTGGACTGTGGGGGAAACCGGAGTGTCCGGAGGAAACCCAGGCAAACACGGTGAGAACATGCAAACTCCACACAGAAATGCCAACTGAGGCTCGAATCAGCAACCTTCTTGCTGTGAAGCAGTCGTGCTGCCCAATGCACCGCTCTCAAATGGTTGTATTTTTAATTATTTTAATTATGTTCTGCTCATTGTCAAAGATCATAGTATTTTACCAGCCATAACAATTGGATATTTTCTGAAGAAAGCAGTCTTATAAACCATGATTTCTTGTTGGCTGAAATAGTTATGCATTATGTATTAGTGTTATCAGAGTAGCTCAGTGGTTAGCACTGTCGCCTCATAGCAAGAAGGTTGCTGGTTCCATTCCAAGCTGGGTCAGTTTGGCATTTCTGTGTGGAGTATGCATGTTCTCTCAGTGTTAGTGTGGGTTTCCTCCGGGTGCTCCGGTTTCCCCCACAAGTCCTAAGACATGTGCTATAGGTGAACTGAATAAGCAGAATTGGCCATAGTTTATGAGTGTATGTGTGAAAGAGTGTGTATGTGTGTTTCCCAATACTGGGTTGGAGTTGGAAGGGCATCCACAGTTTAAAACATATGCTGGAATAGTTGGCGGTTCATTCCGCTTTGGCAACCTCTAAAATAGAGACTAAGGAGAAGGAAAATGAATACATTTTCACTCACTCATTCATTCATTCATTCAATTATTTTCTTTTTGGCTTAGTCCCTTTATTAATCTGGGGTCGCCACAGCGGAATGAACCGCCAACTTATCCAGAATATGTTTTACGCAGTGGATGCCCTTCCAGCTGTAACCCATCTCTGGGAAACATCCATACACACTCGTACACCATGGACAATTTAGCCAACCCAATTCATCTGTACCACATGTCTTTGGACTGTGGGGGAAATCGGAGCACTGGGAGGAAACCCACGCGAATGCAGGGAGAACATACAAACTCCACACAGAAATACCAACTGACCCAGCCGAGGTTCGAACCAGAGACCTTCTTGCTGTGAAGTGACAGCACTATCTACTGCGCCACTGCGTCACCCCATGAATGAATGCTATCAGAGTATTTTATTTGATATATTTTTTTATTTATAAGACCCCTAAAGTGATTTTAATACTTTTACAACATTAGACAGTTTAATAATATTTTTTATCTAATAAAGATTGGTCTATAACTGCAGTCTTTTACTGTACCGTACTTTGCCTTTATTTATTTTATTTATTTATTTATTTATTTGACATGGACATCATAATTACATTGAACAACCATATTCAGTTGTTTATGTGTTTTAGCAGACTTGCTAATTCTATACCCCTGTCCACGGAAGGCTTG
>NC_141032.1:36727500-36737500 GCF_052040795.2 Danio rerio
AGTGCTGCTTATCTGACGCAGCCGAGGCGAAGATTGAGAAACACTATGACAAGAACATGGGAACAGTGGGTGTGGAGAACTAGCATTAAAGCCTCAGGTGACAAAAACAGCTGCATTGTGTTCAAAGTAGAAAATTCCAATACACTTAAAGGTATAATAAATAATCTGATGGGTGTTTGGAACTGAAATTTTACAGAGACTTTTGGAGACACAAAAGACTTTTCTTAAATCTTGAAAATGGTGTCAAATGGGTGCTCTTTAATTAAAAACATCAAATAAATTGGTTATATTTTATTTATCCTATTAGTGATGTCTTAGTTATGATATATGCATTTGTTTATTTAATTTTAAATGATGTAATAAGAAATAATACATTTACATATGTACGTTTGTTGTCAATTGTTGTTAGGTGACAGGAAAATTTATTTTTCAGGAAACCGAAACAGAGAAATTGTTTTTGGAAACATTAGATACAATCTTGACAGTATGAATCTTCTTTACAGTAATTACAAAAACATTATGGTAACACTTTACAATAAGCTTTCATAAGTAAATGTAGTTTTATTAACCAACATTAACAAGGATTATTAAACACTGTAATAAACAGTTTATTAACATGAATAAATAATAAACAACACATTTATTACAGTATTTATTCATTCTTGTTAATGTTACCTAATGGAAATTAAGTTGCTCATTTTTAGTTCATGTTAATAAATACAATAATTAATGGAACCTTATTACAAAGTGTGACCAAAATCATAATTCTATATAATAAATATACCAACTCAGATTAAGAATGAATGTCTTTTCTGCCTCATTCCATGAGATCATGTTAAAACTGAACCACTAAATGAAGGTCTTCTCTGCAATATGATGCCAGAGTTACTGTAAATGATTAGATTATGAATTCTCACAGCATCATCGGGTGAGTTCTACAGCACACTGAAAGCAGTTAATAGAATGACTAAGTTCCTGTTAGGTAATCTGCAAGGTAAAAGAAAAGTAAAAAAAAGGGGAGGGAGGAGGTCTGAACTCTAACCTATAATTACCAAGACTGGATGAGCTCCAAAATTACACCCATTGCTTTTCAATCAGAACAGACGTGGCGCATGCCTATTACTCAGAAAGGGAAATGAACACGAGCAGGGGGTTTCCTGTAGGTATGATTTCCTTCTGATAGTTTCACAGGAATCTGATTGAAAAAATGAACTTTTCAAAATACAAAGTTCAAAAAGAAAACAACAGAACAATAAAGAAGGAAATGAGTTAGAGAGAATGTAAAGCTTTGTTCACACAACACAAATTTGATCTAGATTTGAAATCCAGTCTTTGGGACTAATTGTCCACACTGATGTTTACTAGAGATACAATAAGATCCACATTTTAAGTGTAGATATCTGATTCTGGTAACACTTTACAATAAAGTTGTATTAGTTCATGTTAGTTAAAGCATTTACATGAATAAACTGTTGTTGTTGAACTCGTGGGTTGTATCCTTACGAACTACAAATCCTATTATATCTTGTATTCACACACTGGTTTCAAGTTTCCCCCTGATTACACTAACAGAGCTGTAGGACATTATCTATGATTATATGGATAATATATACACCATTTACACTCAAGTCTTGACTAGATGTTGCAGTCATCACCAAGGGTTTTCAATTGTTTATGCCTTTTCCATATTTTTTGACAATTTAGACTGCTTTCATTTTTGATTGTTTGCCGCCTGTCTAGATCCTTTTTCTGTTATACGAATTCAATCAAATTCAATTAATCTTTATTCTATACCGCTTTTACAATGTAGATTGTGTCAGAGTAGCTTAACGTATAAGTTCTAGTAAATTAAAACTGCGTTAGTCCAGTTTTCAGAGTTGAAGTTCAGTTTAGTTTAGTTCAGTGTGGTTTAATTTTCAATACTGAAAGTCCAAACACTGAAGAGCAAATCTATCGATGCACAGCTCCACAAGTCCTAAGCCAAGCAAGCCAGTGGAACACTGAAAAACTTTACCAATTGACGCAAGTGAAGGAAAAAAAAACCTTGAGGTAAAACAGGCTCTGTTGAGCACAACCATTTCTCCTCTGGCCAAACTTCTATCTTGTACAGAGCTGCAGTCTAGGCGCCGAGGGCTGGAGAACGCTTGATGTCCATCAAGCATTCTCTGAATTATGCTTTACTCTGCTGTTGTCATTGTTGGTTTTCGACCTCTGCCTGTCTCACTACTCTCATAATAAACTACATTTGAAGCCAATCCCTGCCTTCATGTCTATTCCATAGCAAACAACGAACATACATTTATTTCAATGTTTAATAATCCTTGTTAATGTTAGTTAATAAAACAACAGTTGCTCATTGTTGGCTCATGATAACTCGCACTGCAATAATGAAACAAGCGTTTTTTATTATTTTAATATCACATTAGTAAATGTTGAACTATGATTACTAAATGCTGTACAAGTGTTTTTTATACTTGATTCATTAACTAATAGAACCTTATTGTAATGACATATAAGATGTGTGTATTTTACACAAGCATGCGAATGTAACTCATTTAAAATGCTCATTATTTATGTGCCCTTAATATGGCTTTTAGACCTTTTACACAGTGTGTAACAGCACACAGTGAATAAAAACGTACAGCTTAAATGTAAACCTGAAAGAGCACAATCCGTATATAATTACTGACTCTCAAAAAGAAAGAGTCCACTCAGAGTCAATCATTTGAATCACTGTTCAAATGGATCTTTAGGAGTTTCATCAGAATGAAATATTGCCTGTCCACTTGTTATTACTTGGGGTTCTGTTTAAGATTAGAGTATTATGCTGGTGTACACACTGGAGTGCTTTATCAATATGCTCCAGAATTAGGCTCACACATACACTCTGTACAGTGGCTGCTTATTGATTCAACACTTATAAAACTATAATGCTCTGTGCAGTCAGTCCAATCACAACAGACTAGATCATTGGACCAACAACTGCTGATCAATGTCCCCAAAAGGAAAGGTTTAGAAAAATGAATCACTGAACAAATCATAATAGAGTCGTTGGGATACTTGGGTAAAAATAAATGCAAATTATAAGACTATGAAAGTGTTTTTTGCCCTTGCAAGCATATCAGCCGGTTGTTGGGGACTCCCAAAGCCAAAATATGACCTTTTATAATGCATAATAGGGGCACTTTAAATGAGCAAACTGTAAACTATAGCATTGATTGTTTGAATCATACTGAAACAGAATATTATGGTATTTTTTTTCAGGCTACAATGCAACAATTCAAAGGATTAAAAGAAAACCACCATGAAAGAAAATGCACTCATTAAAATCACACTAACAGGGACAGTTCACCCAAAACTAAGCATTTACCCACTATTTAGTCAGCCTCTAGTGCAGGGGTGCTCAATCCTGTTCCTGGAGATCTACCTTCCTGTACAGTTTAGCTACTACCCTGATCAAACGCACCTGAACCAATTAATTAGGACCAGAAATCCACTTGATAATTACAGAAAGGTGTGTTTGATAAGGGTTGCAACTGAAATCTGCAGGAACGGGATTGGCCACCCCTGCTCTAGTAGTTTCAAACCTTTAAGACTTTCTTTCTTCTGTTGAACACTAAAGAAGATATTTTAAAGAATGCTGAAAACCTGTAACCATTGACTTCAATAGTAGGAAAAACAAATACTATGAAAGCCAATGGCACGGTTCATACACATTTTTACTACTAAAATTCCATGACTTCTCCATGACTTTTACAAAACTTTCAGGTAAATATTCATGATCTTGTTTTGCGTTTCATGTATTGTCTACATACACTTGTAAATAAAAAAAAAATGCCTGTTCAAATTTAATTTTGTTTTGTTTTTATTTGTTTTATTTGGTTTATTTATTTTGCCAAAACTTTTTCAGGCCTGGAAAATGCCTTTTCGAAATTTCAAGACGTTTCCAGGTTTTCCAGGACCGTATAAATAGTTACAGGTTTCCAGCATATTTAAAATAACGTCTTTTGGGTAAAACAGAATAAAGAAATTTAAAAAGCTTTAAAACAAGTAAGAGCTGAATAAATAATGACAGAATTTTCTTTTTTTGGGTGGGTAACTAAGTGGACCCAAACCTCCTTGAGACTTGCCTTTCTGCTAAATGTTGAAAGCCAGCAGCCACTGACATCCATAAAATACCATGAAAGTCAAGATGTACCAGTTTAAAATACCTTCACCAAATCATCCTTTGTGTTCAACAGGATAAATATAAACTCAAACAGGTTTGGAACAAGAGGAGGGTTAGCAACTGATGATTGGATTTTCATTTTTGGGTGAACGATGCCTTTTATTTAAATATGGCAGTTGTCTCTGTCCAAACAGACTGTGTGTTTGTGATGGAGTGTGTAAAACAGACCTCTAGAGCCTCTGGTATAATCCAGCAGAAACGACACTTTGAGATCAGGTGTGTGATCTTCCTGTGAGCGCTCTAATGCTTCTTCCATGCAATCAACCTTCAAAAGAAATTAGATAGTGGTTTATGAAAGCCTCTAATTACATATACTGTACTGTACTGTACTCAATAGTAGAGTTCACAGGAGTTTACACCATCTTTGTATTCTCGTGCAGTAAACTCAAGACTTGCCTGGCTAGTTTTGCATGTTGATTTGAACAAGGAAACTAGATGGTGAATAAATAAAACGTTCCTAACGAGATTTCATCAACATAAGCAGATCAAGATCCGCATTTCTTCTGAGGTTTTATTTGTTTGTATGTTTGTTTGTCTATTTATTGCCACAACAGGAACTTGTGGCTATTTCATGACAAGATTACTAAATAAATAAATATTACAGAATACTAACAACTTCATAATTCAATAAGAGAAGATACAAAAAAATAATAAATGAATAATTTTACATTAAAAACATTGGATATGATTTCTCAGTTCGAATATGATGACTTAAAATTCTTCCTGGGAATACATTTTTAAAAAGTTATTCTCTTACTTTCAGCAAATCTGACTTTAATTGTGACATGAGCTACTCTTGTTGTTTGATTTGCTGTTTAAGTTCTTCATTGTCTTTTGGGGTTACAACAGAAAGCTAGATATGCCTGTGCTTCCCTGATCAGTTTCCTCTTATGTAAATTCTCAATCAGGTCACAGTCACAATCTTTTCCTGCTTGGACAGTGCTTCATTATAGCTCAGTGATAGTAAATGTACCAGGTCTTGCTCTAGTGGTCCTGTGCCCAGATACAGAGATGCCATCACCACACGACTCTTGGCTGTCTTGATACGAGCCTGTGCAAACAGAAAGAACACATTTAATGAGAGACACTGCAATTTCAAGCTAATTAAAAATCCACTTCAAATGTTTTTATTGGCTCCCAAAGATTATCCATTAATACATTTATGGTTTGAGTAAAATGTTCATTTGTGTTTTATATCTACTTTGTAAACAACTGTCCTTAAAACTGGCAGAAAATGGTGATTATAAAATCTTGCATGATTTAATTCAAACTTAAATTAAAAAAAATAAACTTAAAAATAAATGTAAAGATAATATAATATTCTGTAAATAAATGCTTGAAATAAAACTCCTTTTTTTCTTTTTTTTACATTTTTCAAACATGTTGTCATTATTTACTACATAAAACATAACTTGATATTTTTTACTCAAAACATGTATGTATAAACGGCAAATGCATACAACTGAGAATAAGTTTGAAGGGTTTTTAAAAAATTTCCAAAGCTACATTATTAAACAAAAACAACAAACAAACAAACAAACAAAAACCAAATTTGAATTTTACTTCCATGTCTTTCATTGATTACACAAGAGTGATATTTTACAAAGAATGTAAAATCATACATTTGATAGTTTTATGGTGTGGGTTTCCTGATGAATGTCTGCTACAGGATGGAGTAACACACATCCTTTCTTATGTCTTAATGATTATTAATTAAGTTGAATGTTTAAGAGCCTAGATCAGTGGTCACCAAACTTGTTCCTGGAGGGCCGGTGTCCTGCAGATTTTAGCTCCAACCCTAATCAAACACACCTAAAATGCTAATCAAGGTCTTACTAGGTATACTTGAAACATCCAGGCAGCTGTGTTGAGGCAAGTGGGAGCTAAACCCTGCACGGACACCGGCCCTCCAGCACCAAGATTGGTTACCCCTGGCCTAGATCATATGATGACCTTAGTGTCATCACATTTCAGAGTAAAACTAGAATAATATGTGTCATTGCTTTTTCTGTATTCCAAATGATTTGTTTCTTCAGGATCTACCCAGGCAGATCAGAGACCTCGAGTGGATCTGGCTGGGCGATAGGGTAAAAATGCAATATCGATACTTATATTCCATATCGAATGATAATGATATATATTTCGATACAAGTTGTTAATGCTTTCAGATTTAAAAGAGAACCCCAACAATGACTGAAGCCACAAAAATTAGAGGGTCCATTAAATGGCATAACCTATTTACAGCCGATAATTCTTCGGTGGCCGAAATGTCAGTAATTCTCTCATGTCAACACACTTTTAGACTTCTAATATTGCACATTTCTGCTGTGTGATTGGCTCTTAGATCAATATAGAGTTAAAAAAGTCCAAAGCTTATTATTATTATTGACATAAATTTTATTGCGATTCAATATAATATCGTTTATCGGCCCAGGCCCCAGTCCTATGCTAAAACTTTTAAAGTAAACTCTTTTGTATGCAAGCTGCCAGTTTGGATGTAGATTGTACCAGTTTTTAACCAGTTTGGATAAGATGGCTGAGAGTACACTCAGCCTTGGGTAAGAAACAGATTGTACTTTGTGGATCATTTCACAGGTCTGGGGTCAGCTCTGAACAAAGTAGTGGCTGTCTGACGTTTGTATGCTTGAGATATTGAGATATCCACCTATTTTGATATACCATCATCAACTTCTTCTAAGTATCATCTGCTGTCAACTTTACAAATAAATACAACTGTAATAGAGAGTAACTAATTTGAGTTAGATTAATTATATGGGTCATCCAATATTAAAGATATATAGTTTTATAACCTTCTTTGAAGGTGCAATTACTTGGGTTTCACCCAGTAAATACACAAACACACACCTTCATGGCTTGATAAAACTCATCAGGTGAGTGGAGGACGCGAATGTGGCCCCCAGGGACTTTGAAAGCCGGTACATGATCCGCCATCCAGTGGAAGCGGGAGTGAAGGCTCTCGACGCCAGTGAAGCCTGGAGGTCTGGAGGAGGCCAGGGGTGCTGAATCTGCCTCTGCCAGGAGAGGAGCCAAAAGCAGCACCGCAGACCTGCAGGATTACAGGAAGTAAGAGAGAAATAATGAGTGAAGAAAAAACCTTTAATCAGAATCCAAAAGCAAGGCTGGCAGGAAGCTTTAACTGTGCACAATGCACTGCAGTATCTTCACATATGGTGTTTGTAAACATTGCAAAATCACATGGTTGATGAGTGATGCTGAACTCTCAAAAAAAACAAAAAAAATATTTTATTTAATTGTTTATTTATTTATTTGTATTTATTTATTAATTATTTATACCTCTTATGCACACCAAGGCTGCATTTATTTTGTCCAAATTAGATACATAGTGAAAGATTTGTTTATGTTGTAATGCCATGTCAGCAACAATGGCTATATCCATTGGTGCTTTGAATTATTGTAATTATCAATAATGAAAACAGTTGCAGAACTCCTTAATGACTGGTCAATTAAAAACAACAGCACTCATGAAATGATTATTTTTACATTATAAATGTCTTCACTGTCACTTTTACCAATTCAATGCATCTTTCTTGTTGAATAAAATTATTATTTTCTGTCAAAAAAATAAAAATCTTGCTGACCCCAAACTAGAACTGGGATGATAACCGGTTTCAAGGTTTACAGTGGTTTGAAAAAGTCAAGGTTTTAAAACCGCTACAACCCTATGATAAAAGTAAGGTTTTTTATGTGTTTTAAAGAAATCAGCGTTTTTGAAACTAATGAAGACAGCAGAAGTCTATGATTTATTTGAATTATTTAGCCTGACATGTTCCAAAATATTTTAAATGTTTCTCAAAATAAAATATATTGTGTTCAATGGGGGAAATAGTTTTTTTTACCTAGACATTTAAAAGAACTCTAGAGCAGTAATTACAATACCGTGAAACTGTGATATTTTTATTCAAGGTTATCCTACTGTCTGAATCTTATACTAGCCCATGCCTACCCCCAACTTTTGTATTGTTTTATATATCAAAACAGTTATAACAGTTTAACAAATAACCTAAAAAGCTTGTTTTGCTACCTGAATAAGTTAAATGATCTTCAACATTCAAAATGCATATATTATTATTTTTAGTATTGTTGTTAATATTATTATTATAGAACAAATGTAAAATTGAAATTAGCCTGAGACTCAACCAGATAATCAAAATCAATATTGTTGTGCCCTGTGGTCCATTCTTCGAACAAGTATTACTTAATTAGCTGGATTTGGTTATTGACGATTTGACATGATCCAGGATCGTTTCGTTCTTCAAAACTCACCTGAGAGCTGTTGTCATAGCAACAAGTCTAGTAGCTCAAACCTGGGGTCCGTTCTTCGTACGTGGATTACTCAGTTAGCTGGATTTGGATATTGACGATTTGACACGATCCAGGATCGTTTCGTTCTTCAAAGCTGATCCGAGAGTTGTTGTCATGGCAACAGTTCTGCTAGGTCAAACCTGATCGGGAGCAGGTTCAATTCATATAAACAGGATTAGATCGGCTCAGTTCAAGCAAAGATAATACAGAAAGTATGCTCCGAATTCTGATATTTTCTTACAGTAGTAGTTATATACACTTGGGAAAATTGTACATATTTTTTAACTATATATATATATATAAAGTTATAGTCATTAATAAAATAAATAAAGTTATACATATTATTAAAACGTATGCAATCTGCACCCTCGAAATGAAAGTACAAAGACTGTCACCTGGTGGTGCAAAGAGAAAACTTATTGATATGAACTTTTTAGATCGCTTTAGTACAAATAGTGTATAATAGAAATGCACTATATGTGACTTTTTTTTAAAAGCAATAATACATTTATGCAGTCATAAACATGTTTTGATAGTTAATATGACGGTGATTTGATGCTTCACAAAAGTTGCAGACACCTTTACCAATATGAAAATGTTTTTGGAAACAACCAGTTATTCTTTACACCGATTAAAAACGGCTACTATTATAAAGAAAATCTTTTCTAAACGTAGAACTAAATACATTTATTTGCATTGAAATACATGATGAATACTCTTGTCTTGACAAATGAAAGTTTAAGCCTGCAGCTCACAACAAATGTGGAAGGTTATTGCGTGTCATATTTAACAAGCCGTTTACTGCTAATTTGATGTAATTTTGCTCACATGGATAATTGAATATTAATCAGATGATGTCATTACGCTGCTGTGCCGTCAGCCAATCGTTGCATTGCTGATCATGATTTCGAGGATCGATAGATCTGTCCTTCACAACACACGCAGCGATCTCAGATCAGTTCATCCAGACATTCTAATCTGATTCGCGAACTTGTTTGAAGAACCAAATTAGCGAGAGATCAGTTATCAAGATTAAAAGATCCAGGATCTGCCAAATCATCTTAGATCATTTAAGCGAGGTACGAAGAACGGACCCCTGCTCTTGAGCATGCTTATTTCATATAAACAGGATTAAATTGGCTCATTTAAAGCAAAGGTAATACTGAAAGTATGATATTTTGTAATAGTAGTAACCTATACACACTTGGGAAGATAGTAAAATTGTTTAAAATGTTATATAAACACAAGTTAAATATACATTTAAAAATATGAAATTAAAACTTATGCAATCTACACTCTGAAATAAAAGTACAAAAACTGTCATGGGGTGTTCTCTACCCAATGGGTTCAAAGAGAACATTTATCAATATGGACTTTTTAGATACAAACGTGTACTATTTTAAGGTACCGATCCAGTACAATTTGTCT